>NC_084968.1:12093817-12303276 GCF_949316205.1 Platichthys flesus
CTGGAAGCTTCCTGACACCAGAGAGTGTTTTACTCCATCAAGGCCCAACAGCTGCACTAAGTTTCACACAGTCATAGATATCAAATCCCTAAATTTCCCATGAATTGTTCCCTGGTAAATTAGTGAAAATGTCAAAAAGAAAGATTGTTTTTAAACATTCCAGGACTTGCACCTTCATACGGCTCCACGTCAACATTTAATGGGTTCTCTCTCGTGTCCCATCCTTCCACCAAGTTTCGTGGAAATCTGTTCAGTGCAAAACAAACAAACCTACAAACAGACGGACAGGGGTGAAACCATTACTTCCTTTGGGAACTTCCAAAAGGAAACTTCACATCTGCCGCATCCAACACGGCCACTGTTAAACTGCAATGATTTAGAGAGACGTGGCTATTTCTATTGTGAGCTGCGTTTCCTGAGAGATAGAAAAATGGAGAGAGAGACATGGAAATAACAAAGGGAGAGAGAGAGAAAGTTACAGGAGTATTTTAGCTCAAGAAAAGAGGGAAAGCCATATTGTGATGCTCCAGATTCACTTCTCTGCAAATCTACATCCACTACTGATGCAAAATAAAAGGTACAGCTACTGTTGCATATGTTTTTTTTTTTTTTTTTTGGTAATCCCTGAGTTTAGAGGAGGCAATGTTCCTTCTCTCCTCTCTCCCTTAACAGCCTTTTGTAAAGCCTCTCTTGGGCAAGGCACTTAACTGCAGGGCTGTGCAGACCACTCAGTGATATGAAGTGGGTTTCATTAAGGGATCGCAGCAGCCGGGCTAGAGGCAAGGAGCTGGGAGGGGTCAGTCTCCCAGTCGGTCCAGGACTTTGAGCCAGGCTGAAATATCTCTGCAGTTACTGCATGGACAGCTGTGAAAATGCATATGGATGTTCATGGTCCCCAGAGGAGGAAGCCTATATGCACATATATGTAAGAGGAAGTCTTATGAAGTCCGACAAAGTGATAAAAACAAGACGAGAACAGAACAATGAAGAAGAATAAGTCGTTAATCTGTCGTCTCGGGAAGAAAGCGGAGGAGGAGGAGGAGGAAGAGGAGGAGGAGGGGGAGGGAGATGAGGCTTCTGCGTTACCAGTAGTAGTGATGAGACTGAAAGGATCCATTATTGCATACAAACGCAAGAGGAGGGAGGAGGGGAGGTCGGCAAATCTACCGTTATTACCGCGGGGGAGGGGGCCTGGACAATACTGATCTCAAGACAAGAAAATACAGTCAATCAAGACGAGGGGGGGGGGGGGGGGCTCTGAGCTCATCGGTAATGACTCTCACTCCCTGCGAGAACAAATGTGACGAGTGTGCTCTTCATCTGATTCCTCTTTATAAGGATATTAATAAGCCTGCCTGCATGTGGGTGGGACTGTTCCAGACTCTGGGATATCAACCCTGTGTGAAGCTGGGCTCAAAGAGAAGCAGTCGCACACTCAGGAGCACCAACTTGTGTCTAACCAGATTATTCTCTTTTCCAGCGGATGAAACCTAGAGGCCTAATTCGGTTGATAGGCGTTCAGTCTAGACACCGACTCACCGACTCCCTCCTCTGTCAGCCCAACGCTCTCTGAGCCCTGTGGGTCCGGATGGAAGCTCTTAAGCTGCTCTACTCCATTCTCTGTGTATTCTTACTTATTGTTTTTTGTTTTCTTTAGAACCCAGTCTGGTGTTTGTTTACTGTGCTGTCAGGGCCCAGTCCCTCATACACGTGAGGAGGTGAAAACTTCCTCACCCTCTGACAAAGCAAATCTGAACTCCACCCACGATGTGTGACCGGGCCCTTAAGTATGTTGTTGACTGCTAATTTAGATCATAGAACTGCTCCCATCATATAAAACGCACAAGGGAGACATGTCAACATTTACAAAAACATGATTTTCACCCAAAGTGGGTTTTAATAGAGGTCTATTTTGAGGTACTGCACTTTAACATATGACTTTTCCCTGTAACGGAGAAAATTGCTGCTTGGTCTATTCTGCAAGGTCAAGTACAACCTCTTTAAATTCCACACACACACACACACACACACACACAAACACACACACACACAGACAGACACACCCTTCTCTGATCAGAGTGCATGCTGGGAGTATGCAGTGACCTGTCATGCATAACCAACCCATCAGCAGCTTCTCCAGATGGGGGAAAGAGGAGGTGACCGTCCGACACAGGACAAACTTTACACATCCATTAAAACCAATGAATAATTCATGTGTATTGGAAGAAAAGAGCCTTTGCCATTAACTTGGCCTTAAAGCCCGACTCGGGCCCTGAGGCACTGACCTGTGTGTTATCACGTGTGTGTGTGTGTGTCTGTGTGTGTGTACGGTACACACTTGCCATTAGCTCGGAGGAACTCATTATCCGGCCCTTCACTGTTGGTTTTATTGCCTTCCTGTCCATCAACGTGTCGACACATGTTGTTTGTATGCACACATGCAGGTGCATGTGCACATTTTACACACATTCTACCCTTTACTGGGCACATGCCATCGTTCTCCTGGCTACTGCGGCTACAGCCCACTTGCCCTTTGTCCCTGGGGTCAAAGGTCATCAGGGCGTGCTGCACAACGACATTGAGAATGTGACTGCAGCCCGTTAAATATTAATCACTCACTATGTTTGGAATCAAGCTGATTTCTGCTGAATCTATCGCTCTATCGACAGCACAACTAATCACCCACCTATCGATAGCAGGCGTTAAAAACACTTATCCGTCGCAATCAAACCTCGTGATTGGCCACCAGAGAGCTGACGGGGGGGATCGCCGCAGTTAACGCCGCCGCCCCCTTCGTCATCTGCTCTTTGTTCAGTATTGATTTGAGACAGAACGTGAACCAGAGGCCGAGGCCAGTGAGATTACAATGAATTATTAATGAGCGGCTCCACTTCCTCACAACACGCGACAGACAACAGATACACATGTTCACGAAGCTGCAGAGCGAAGCAAAGCAGGCTGAGAAGTGAGGGCTCCACTTTCCCACCAGGAACTGACCTGGGGACAGACAGACACTCGTCTACAGGACAACACATAGTGGTTGTCCCTCTGTCCTCTTTGCTTCTACGTCATTTTTCTGAGTAATTAAGCTCCCGCATCAGACTTTTAGACTTTAGTTCTTCTACCAAATGCAGAACCTGAGTAAATTTCCATGAAATAAGGTGGAATGATGAGTTATGGTTCAGGGGAGAACCCATATCCGTATCAGGGGTCGGGTCGAGGGTTTTTTCAAATCTTTAAACATTTTGATTGTTTTCCTCTCTGTATTTTTATATCTAATTATCTAATATTGTCTCTTGTTGGTAGTAAATAACTCTTTTTTTATTTTCCTTTAGCTACCGACGGCGGTTTCCTTGGCTGGAAGGAAACACTGCTTCATGATGGATAACCCAGTTGGCTGCTGCAGTGATGAGAGGAGGAGAGGAGGAGAGGAAGACAGGGTGGAGGAGGAGGAGGAGTACAGGTGGGAGACAAAAGGGAGTGATAGGGGAGGAGAGGATAGATGGAGGGAGGGCTTGTAAATCCAAAGGTGCTTCAGCTAACGAGTCTGTAACATCCTCCAGGGAACCCTCTAACCAGCGTTCTCTTTAGTTCTCTCCCACATACACACAAATATATCTTGTAGGTGAGTTGCACCCCCCACCCCCCCTTCCCGTTCTTCTTCTGATGCCCCCATTTCATGTAGCGTGTGCCTCCTTCCTTCCCTTCACACCCCCCCTCCCCCCTCTCTCTCTGTCTGCTTCCTTCTTTCTGTCATTCAGAGCTAAAATAAGCGCGGCAGGTAGCGGTGGAGGAAGCCGCTCTCTCTCTCTCTCTCTCTCCCTGGAGTCAAGCTCAAACTCGCCCCACACACACACACACAATCACACACACACCTATATACCCCGAGGTGCTGACCAGCAGGTTTTATAATGCCTGCTGCCTTGAGGAGACCCTGCAGTGGTGATGCCGCCTCATTAAACATCCGGCGCCACTGAGCTGCTATCACTTCCAGCCTGGGGGGGGGCTCGGCTCGTTACATTATCTTCACTTTCTTTTAAGCTTTAAGCTGCTTCAGAGCGACCGACAGTGATCGAGCCAAGTGTTGTTGCCAAAGTTTGTTTCTCTATGTCTGAAGTTGACTGCCGCTGTGTAGCCAAACTGATGTCACATTAATTCCAAATCACTTCAGTGCAACTCGTCAATCCTGTCTTATCATTTTGAGGAAACATGTCTTTTCTCTTTTGCCTGATTCCAGATTAATTTGGGACCACAACCGGATTAGATAAATGCAGAACGAGGAATTAGGGTCAGCTGCTCATTCATAAAAGCTTATGGAAGAATAATTTCAATCTTTTTTTCATGAGGATGAGTCTTTTGTCTTTTGTCTTTTGTTGACACGCCCATGGACGATTCCAGATTGACTCTTTATTGGTTTTTCTCTTCCAACCAGATTCATGCCGGCAGATGTCGTATGGTAATTGCATCATGTTGAATTTGTTATTGACCTGTTTGAGTCAAATAATGGTCTTAATCCCTCCAAAATCATTTTTAAAGGTCAGCTTGACTTGAAGAATCTGAATCCATGTTATAATTTAATTTCAGATTAATATTTGTGCGTATCAACACATAAGACCAAACCATCTCCATTTACACTGCTCAGCTATTGTTCCCTGAGGTTTCTTAACAACCCCTCCACCTACGTGAGCTCGCTTTATTGTCGGGCAAATGAAGAAGGTGACAGCTGGCCTTAAGTGGCAGCCGAGTGAGTGATCACATCACACACACCAGATAAGAGTATTGATTTGTGTGGCTGGTGTACAGTCAGTCAGTTTGTCTGCTTCTATTACCCCCGAGCAGCCTGTGGCTAGTCGGCTGATTGGACTTTATTAACTTCAAACTTTGTTAAACTGTTAAAAGGAATAGAACAGAAACTTTTTCAGACATTAACTTCTACAGTCGTCCCTGACACACCCTCATTCACACACAGCTTTCATATTAATTTACCATTAATTATTGTGGCTCATTCCGTCTTTTCAGAAAGTGTTGTGTTCTGTACATATTCCCTCTCGGCTACGTGTCATCCTGTAAACACGTCCCTCGCTAAATCACATAAAAGTCCGAGGTGCGTCTCAATCGAGTCTTCATGCCGGTGCCCAGGTGTCGGTCCCACTGGGCCCAGTCCACTCGCATGGATACAATCATGAGCATTGTCCAGGAGCACTGGTGCCTGACCCCCTCTACACCATCATGGCCCGGCAGCAATAATGGGAATGCTAAATTGCAATTGTGTATGCAGCGGATTACCAGGCCACAGGGCACAATGTCAGAGGGAACCATACAATGGGGGGGGGGCACTTGACTGGCTTAACTAACACCTGCTTTTTATATTGCCCATGTGGTTTTGGTTAAAAGGGGAAGTTACAGAACAGGGGGGTGTTTGAAAAGTGTCATGTGGGTAACCGTCATTTTCCTCAAACCCCAAACTGACCCTTGAGGGGCAGAGTCCTGGACGACTCGAGGGGCCGATTGATTTTTCTCATTGGGAGCCTGAGTGGAGGGAATGAGCCAACGCCGGGGCCTGCTGAAGAAAGTGGATCAGCAGTTTCCCTGATCAATTGCTCCGTGATGCACCCCCACCCCTGTGACCAGAGAGGAAGCGAGTGGGGGAAGGAATGGAGAGAGAGAGAGATGGGGAGGAGGAGCTGTGGAAGAGGAGGAATGTGGAGACATGGCGGGCATATTTGATGAGCTGCCTCTGCAATGCCTGGTTTTTTTAAGTTGGTCCAACAATTTTCTTTTCTCACTGAGCTTATCTAAGGGGGTTGGATTTTTCTTTCTAAAGCGACATTAGAGAAATTAACTTTTCTACATCTGAACAGTGTCTTTATCATCATTTCAACTCTGGTGGCAGAGGATTGACGAACGACAACATGTGTTCATCCCATCATGCACACGACAGTGACAGCCGGGAGCTCTCTTCCACCTCTTACCTGTGTTTCTCATGTAATAATCCTCTATGTCAGCCATGTCCGTTTGCAGAGCACAGTCCAGGTATCTCTGAATAACGGTCTTGCTGTAGAAGTAGCGCGCTCCCATGAGAATGAGCGGTGCACAGCAGGTCAGCGTGAAAGACTTGGTCACGATAAAGCACATTACTATGGAGAAATGGAAGAAAAATAAACGAAACCTGTCAGAAGAGAGAATCACATGTTGGATTTTGGCGGAATTTGACCCAACACACACACAAAGACCAAAGAAAAGCAGATTCAGCTAACTCAACATTATTTAAGCATTAATATGTGAAACAGTTTTTGTCGTAATGTGAACACTTTGGTTAAGAGAGATCAGGATTAATAACAGTCATCAAACTGTGAAGTGTAAGGCACGTGAGCTGCAGGAACACACACTTTGACAGCATCATACTTTCCCATAGAGAGAGAACATGCTACTGGTGGATTCATGTAGGTCCATGTTGGAGTAATTAGTGGCATGTGACGCTGGGGGGCGCACTGGGAAACAAGCAGTCAGGCTGGGGTGCTGCATAGCGTGTTGCTGCGTGGCATGCACGAACCTATAGTAGTTGTTTTACACCACAGCTATCAGTGCTGGAATGTGGGGGGGGGGGGGGGGGCGATGACTCCTCTCTGTGTTCAAAGGAAGTCACCGACATGTCTCGTGGATTAGTGGAACTGAGGCCACTTTGACACAGCGGCGGTTTTTCCACGGTGAAAGCTGCGCAGATTGGAATTCGCCGTGCGTAACGGGCACAGCGGTCACGATGCGTAAAGATGCTCCGATTTGCGGCGGCAACATCAACAGGGAGAGGCGAACGAGTTCAGTGCATGACTGGCGCATTGACTGCTGTGCAGAGGCGGAGGGAGGGGTGCGCACGGTGCGTGTGTGCGTCGCGGGGGATGTTGCTGTAGCTGTGGGGGGGGAGAGTGCTTTGTGGTAGGCTATACGTGCGCGCACCGTGTGGACCAATCCTCAAATTCATTCACCCAATCATTCACGGCAGCGGCATGTCATCACACCAGCACCACCACCACCACCAGCATCAGTGGCGCTGGTAGCGAGGTTCGCCGGCTACGCACATGCACCATGCGCCGGTGCCATGCCTTTTTTTGTTGCGATGGCACAGTGTGGTGGTGCAACAGATTCGAACTTAACTGGTCATCGCCTACTGGGGCCGGAGAAGCGTTAGAGAGTGAGTGTGATGGCTGGGATCTAAGAGCAGATCCTCAAATAGCCTGAATCCCACTGAGGGAGGAAACATCACAGGAAGCACAACAGAGACATTCGGCCTTTTTGTGACGAGAGCTCGTGGGGATGAAAATGCATAAATAATCACGTTAAGGGTAATTCTCATAAATAGAGTGAGTTTTTTTCATTCATCGGCAGATTGGCTGTGGTTCCTGTGGGAGTGGGGGGAACCGGCACAGTGGGGCTCGGCCTACGTGCTGCAAAGTGCTGTACTTACCTGTGAGAAGCGCGTAGAGGAACTGGGTGCGGGGCTGCTGCCGGAGCCCCCTGAACGCCGTGTTGGGTATCCTCTCCAGGATGCCCTCGCAGAAGATGCGGCGAACCTCCACCTGATCCCCGCGCTCGAACTCGCGGATAAAAACCTCGTCTCTCCGCACATCCTTGGCCTCGGCGGGGTTCAGAGCCGCGCTGGACGCAGGGGAGCTCCACATCATCGACTCCTTTTTGGTCCCGGGTATAGCATCGTGTTCGTCCGCAACAATTTTAGTCTCGCAAACCATTTTGGGAGACGAACAATGCATGCAACTGGCCGCGAGAATCACAGATCTGCAGCTCGGGAGGCGAAAGAAAAAAGTGATGAAACAGTGCGAATGGAGAAAAATGGATGATGCGCGTGGAAGGGGGGTGTGGGGTGGGGGTGGAGGGGAGGGGGGGTTCTTTTCTTTTAAAAAACAGAGAAACGATGAAAGGGGGGGTAAGACGAAGGGGGATGTTCTGCTGCAACCCTGCGCGCTTCTGACGACCAAGACTCGCCGGTGCGAGTCAAGCCGTATTTATAGGCGCGCAGGGCGGGTAGACGCCGGCTCGGGGGCTGGGGTGTGGGGTGGTCCTCCCGCTGCACAGATTGGTGGAAGTGCTGCTGATGGATGGAGGGAGGAGGGAGGGAGAGGCTCTGCTCGTCTCCTCTCCGCGTCTGAACGGGCTCAGTGCATGTGTGCCGGCGAAATGTGTATTTTGAGGAGCCATGCATGAGGAGGAGGGAGGGAGGGAGGGAGAGGTGGTGATGGAGAGAGAGAGTGGGAGGGAGGGAGGGATGGAGAGAGAGAGGGAGGGAGGATGTTTCTGAGCAGGTTTGTCTTCATAAGGAGGATCCCCGCTTTGTGGCGTGAGAGGAGGCGATACGCAGCCACAAAGACGCAAGGTAAAGCGGGGGCGATGCGTCAAACCGGAGGGAATCCTGCTGCACCTCTCATGGGTTCGAATCCCACATCCGATTGAGGCTCGTTTTCATGCGTAAATTAAACCCAAGACTTCCGCAGGGCTCCTCGATACATCACGTCGTTACGCAGATAAACAGAGCACAGACAATGAAGGGATGCAAACACACACATGACACTTTAATGACACAATGGAGGGTTCGGATCCAGCCCGCGTTCGCTCTGGTTTCTGCCCAGTCGCAGTCGTTCTCGGTGGGATGAGTGCAGCCTCCTCCGCCCGTTGACTGACAGCTCTGCTGCACTGCAGTGATTCCTCCGCGGCTTCCCTTCGCCTGGTCGCCCCGCTGCCTGTCAAACATCGTTCCCAACATGGAGATTATATCCCCCCCCACCACACACACACACACACACACACACACACCATAAGCCCACCAGCCGGCGCCGGCATGGCACCATAAGTGCGACCAGCGACAATGCCGGTTTTTACGCACGACTGGTGAGGAAGATGAGGGTGATGATGATGATGCTCGATCTGATCCTTTGTTGTCCCCCGACACTCCCATTAATTAACCGTGACACCAGCTTTTATTTGCGTGCTTTTATTCTGACATCTTCAATGTAATTATAATTAGGGAGTGAAGAAGGTTTAAAGGACTTATATTTTATAACAGTAGGAAAGTTATATATTATATAACGTTGTTCCTTTTATTAATTCTCAATATTAACAATCATGATGTTGTACAGTTGAACACAGTTTGAAATCAATAGAGTCCATGTCAGTATAAAGCAGCATTTTTACGCCTCACTGGCCCATGATTGGCTAATGTACATAAACATATATAATTCTAGGAAGTTGTAAAGTGTAAGTAAAGTGAATATTTTCCATCAAATCTCAGACAACACTTTACTTTATATTTTATATTCTCAGCCTCTTCGTGGAAGTGAGAAGATCCACGGTCCCATCGCTCTAGGTGGAGCAGAACTAGTTTGAACCGGATCACCAGAGCCAACCTGCTATTGATAAGGCTGCATCGACCCCCACCCCCACTCCCTCACACTCAAGGTACCCCCCCCCCCTCTCTCTCTCTCTCCCATCCTCCCACCCTGAGGGCTCCTGCAGGAGGAGGAACAGGAGATGACTCGCAGAGGGACCAGGGGCCTCGAGGTGGCCCTCACACCGATTTTGGCATTTACGCCACAAAGATGCGGCGAGAAGATGGATTTGGCGCAGCGGGTGTGGGTGTGTGTCTGCGTGTGCGTGTGCGTGTGCGTGTGTGTGTGTGTGTGTGTGTGTGTGTGTGTGGGGAGGATGCTCCGGGCATGCGCACTGTTTCTTCAGTGGTGCTTTCAAGTACAGTCGGTAAAGTGACAACCATGAAACTGCAAACTCCTCTCAGTTTGGCCCAAGGCTGGACTGAGACCACAATCCATCCATACCACTCTTCTTCGTGCTCCCCTGAACATGTACCAACCACATGACATTTTGTGAGCCAGGCCACCAGCCCATAACTTCTGCTTACCCCAAAATCTACGCTCCCTTCATCATGTCTCCTCAATTGCCCCTTGTCCACCGAGGCAGATCCAGGACCAGTTGGAAGACCCTCATCAGATACTGATGAATAATTCCCTGGAAGCTTTAGGCCTCTGAGCTTTTTTTCACTGACATCACCATCTTTGAGTCACATGTGTTGTTCTGTGTGTTGCTCCTCCTCCTCCTCCTCCTCCTTATTAAACAGACCCCAGTCAGAGCCACAGATTGTTCCAATAATCTTGAATGTGACCTCTGATGCTTTGCCTGCAGCCGAGGAACCCCAGCCCCCCTCCTCTAAAGGTCACAGCCCCACCCCTGCCGCGACCTCTGACTCCTCAGCAGCCAGACAGGCCGGCGAGACTCTGCTCAGTGTTTCCCACAGAGAGCGTGATAAACTGGGCTGGTTCACTTCCTCACCTCTGATATAGCAGCTTTAATATTTGCACATTGTTAAACTTCTTTTCGTATTAACATGTAGATGGATAAGAAAAACTGATCATATATTTTGTATGAGGAATCCGAGAATCAGTTTTTTTAGGAGCAAATAAAGATAATTGTAGAATAACTAGTATTTGTTTACAGGCAGAAATAGAGTTTAAAGCAATAAACACAATCTTCAATCATGGTTTAGGAATAAAGAGGCAAATATAAAGAGTGTAGGACTCCAGGTAGATGCAAAGTTTGTATAAGGAGGATGATTCTGTTTCACTATGTTTATGTTTGTGTGTTGTGGTTGTGTGACAAAATCTCGACTTTCTACCGGAGCCCTGTCTCCCTCTTGTGGCCACATGTCAGAGGCACAGATGGGAGGCAGGAGCTCAGCCATGGAGGTGATGACGTGTCAGATCTATGGCCTCCCTCATGAAGAGTTGCAGCCTCACCATTACTCGTGACGTTTCTGAAGCAGCTACATTAAGCTGAATACAAGAAATACGAACAAACCAAGTGATGGAATATGCACCAGCAAGATTTTCCTCTTACTTCTTATTAATGCCTTATTTCAATGTATTTACGTGGCATTAAAATAACTTTGAATTGCCTTGAGCCTAATGGTTCTATGTAGGTAAATTAACCTAAGTCATGTTTTTAATATAATAACTACTTTATCATTTGCAACCCAATGACTAGACCTAGAGTGCTGTCTCTTAAGAGTTAGAAGGACATCAAATATAAAACCCATTCTACTTTTAGTTTTTACTTTGAAATATGAGATCATGGCAAAGTAGATAAAATATAATTAAAAGTAAGCATGATTCAGCAAAAGCAGAAAACAACAGCTGAAATATCAAAGTCTTGCTCAGTGACACAGAGTCCGTGTTTTAATCTCAGAATCATTATTATATGATTGATTTCTATTTCCTTTGTGCACCTCCTGCATCTTTCTGGGTGAAACACTGAAGTTGAATGCATAGTCACATCATTTCATTATTTCAACAAGAGGCAGTTTAAATAAGCCGCATCCGACAAAAGAGAAGAAACCTTTTATTTCTTCAGTGTCATGTTCAGATATAATGTTTATTATTGTTGTAAATATTGAGTCTGGACTCTCTGTGTTTGTCCTGTTCTCTCATGGTGTCCCTCAGGGGTTTAACAAGCGTCACGCTGACTCAGCACCGAGGTTTATAGCTCAGTCAGAGCTGGAGCAGCAAGACAAACAATTATCTGTCTCAATGTGTTTTTTATGACAGTCCCCTGGGCTTCATGAAGATGTAAGACAATGAGCTAAATGACATTTAAACCTCAGTATGAGCTGGATAAACAAAATCAAGTACTCCCTTAAAACTTCAAAACTAATAGTTTAAGTTTGAATTGTTTTGTGGCTCTATTAATACAATCTAAGCACACAGTTTAAATCCTACGATGGTGTTACATGTTGGGTGGATTCAGATCTACAGGACCTCGGAGGCCAGGAGGCTTGTGTGAGCTCCAGTGGGCTCGAGCTAAATGATATCCATTGGCAAACTGATGTTGGGTCAGTTTTAAGTGGACTCCATACCTCGAGGTTGAGATAATATCGAACTCCTCATCATTAGGCAACCAAAGTAATATCAAAGATAGGGCAGAGGTGTTGCCATCTAATCTAAATAAGTGGCAGATCATGTCTTTAGCTTGTCTATCCCTATTATTTATGGTCATATCTGGAAGATGTGTTATTCTGTCCATATGTTCGTTGACTGATCAGCACAAAAAGTTCAGACATCTGGAGAAACCCTCCGAGGAAAGACAGTTTATACAGATACATAAACTCTCTGTATGTGGATGTTGTAACATTGATTTAAAATTGCTTCTATCGAACATGCTGGAGCTCTGTGCTTACATCATTATTTAAAAATGGACTTCCTTGTCTCCTTCTATCACCTCTGTCTCTTTGGGGAAGTTATCTGCAGCACTGGTCGGGCGTTCTCTAAGATCGTCACGTTATGAGTTATTTACGGAGGCCTTGCAAAAGAATAAACATATGTATATTTAATGGATTATCATGCATATCACTAATTCATGGTGCCCTGCTAACATGGCAAGTTCTCCGGCCTCCTGCTGTGATTCTCTTACTGGGAGCCCAGTAACCAGCAGGGGGCCGAAGGATAGAGACGCCAAGATGCACCGAGTTTTCTCTACATTTCTAAAAAACATTTTTTACATTTAACACACAAGGTTGGAACTGTTGTACGGACAGATGAGTTTAAATCCTCAGTGTCCAGATCATCAACTATCAAACTAGCTGGAAAATGTTGACACTGTTGTGTGTTTGAAGTCCTGAGGTCACAGAAGGTCGAAGGCAAAGAAGTTCAGGAACCACAGCTGCAGTTTCCTTTCCTCTCAGTCGTCCTTCGTCTGAATTACATTGAAATGCTAAATGAGCCCCACACTCGAGCGGGCTGAACAAACTTTTGTGTCAAGGTCAGAGCGAGTGAGATGGAGGGATTGAAGGGAGGAGGATATCGAGCACTTCTCTGCTCGCTCGCCACTGCCGGAGAATCTCAAACAGCCAGAGCGGCTCAGTCAACTTCTCCAGGAGCAGATGAAAGAACCGTTGAAAGGCCTCTGCAGAGAGAACGAGTCAGTGAGTGGGAGAGCGTGAGTGAGACAGGAAGGGGAGACAACAGGGATTCTTCAAAGTGAATTCAGCCTCTCCTCTGCTTAGTGACCCCCCCCCCCCCCCCCAGCAGGAGCCTGGGAGCTTCAAGCTGCCAGAGCAGTGGAGCTGCCTTCGCCCCGGTGCTGAGCTGCAGGATGAGTGGATTTGCCATGATGGTGCTGGCAGCACATGGAGGAGCCTCCGGGCTCACACGCCTGCCAGGTCACTGCAGAGGCCTCAGTGTTGCTGCTCTTTCTTCCTCTGGTCAGATTCATAGTTTTTCACCTTATCTGCACTTAGGGCCATGGGGGGGGGGGGAGTGGAGAGTGCTGCATCACTGCGACACAGCTGGAGAGCTGCTTTACGTGGGGCTCCTCCTGCTGGTGTAGATAAGAACCGTGCAGGTTTTCTGTTCTCTTGCTGTAATCCCTGGTGTAAATAAATAAAGAGGTGTGCGTGGCGTGTGCGTGTGTGTGTGTGTGTGTGCGTGTGTGCGTGTGTGCGTGCGTGTGTGTGTAGGCTACCACACAGCAGAGGTGTTGTGAGGTCCTGCTGATTAAGCTGACCTCATCCCCTCCCACACACTCACACGCACACACTCACACACGCTGCTCTGTCAGGGGTTGTTGATCTGCAGAACAGCTCCTTGGATGAATCAACACGGAGGAGAAGTGTTGCTCATGTTCCACTGAATATTCACACAAGTGGATCTCTGCCATCTAAACTAAAAACCTAATCAGCTGCCACTACCTATTTCCATTTTTAGCCTTCTAAAGCTATTATGTTTGGGGATTTTCTGAGGTTTGAAATCTTTTTTAATATACATTGTATGGACCAAACAATCCATTGGTAAATCAATAATACATCAGCAAATTATAACACTGTTTAAAGCTACCACCCTCGGTAGAAGCTCTGTAGAAACTGAGAACCTTCCCCCGGCTTCTTTGTTCCACGTCACTGACGATGTGCAGTTTCAGTTCCAGTCAGAGAAAACAGTCGAGGTCATTCATTGTTTTTATTAAGTTACAACATTGAGACAACAGATGGATCCTCCTGTGACGTGAGGTCGACAGAACCATGTTCATGAACGAGCAACAACAAGACAAATATTATTTCTATCTCCTGCTGCTGCAGCTAGTTTCCTTCTATGGATCCCTCTGCTGATATCACAGCTCATCTGATTCTTTACTCTTCATCACTCCTCTTCCTTCACCGCCGTCAGACCGAGAAGACAAAGTCCGTGGACACCTGCGTTACATGTACTCATGTACACATACGTGACGGATACATACAATCTATATTACCAGTACTTGAACAGAAAGTGCAGTAAATTCATGCTACAGTGCTTTGCTAAAATCAAGACCTACAAGGACTCTCTCTGCCTTAAAAAATCTATTGTTTGCAAAATGTTATATATTTTTTTTCTACTGACATTTCTTTACAAAACAACATTTTAAAAAGACGTTTTTTTATTAAGTTACCAAACCTTTTTCCTTTTCTTTTTTTTTTCCAAAAGAAGCCAGGCTGCAAAATCAAATCATTTGAATGTGTGAAGTTACTAACATTCTGCCGACCGGTCATTTAATCAACTAATTCAAAGCAGGTAAATAAATTCCATGAGATGCTACAGTTTGATGAGTATAATCATCGTAAACATTAATCTCATACAACACATTCGACAAGTAAGTTTGACCAATGCATTCTACTATTATCTACATTATTCACTCAAATACTAAAAAGTACAAAAAATAGTTTGTTTCAGAGGAGACAGGTGAGAGCTGAACCGAATCCCATGGGGGGGGGGGGGGGGGGGGGTATTAAAGATGATTTCAGATGATCTGAAATAAAAGAGATGTGACGACAAAGAGAAAATAAAGTGCCTTTCGTGAAGAATAACTTAAGATGAGAATGTACATGAGGGTGGAGCAGGGTTTGGTTCAGCGTGGTGGTGGTGGTGGTGTGTGTGTGTGGAGGGGGGGGGGGTGTAATGACGACTGGTTGACGTGTCTTCGGGTTGACTGGTGCTGGTGCTGGAGTGCAGATCTCAGCGCAGCGAGTTGGTGGTCATACAGTCGCACAGAGCCCTCCTCTCTGCTCTCAGCACCAGCGTCTCTGTCTGCAAAGGACGGATTTAAAAACTGTCACATGATTTAAACTAGATATGTAGTGTTTTTTCTTTCTTCTAGTGTGTTATAAAGGTTTTTGTGTGGATGTAATTACTCGTCGTCAGCTGTTAAATACACTGAACAAATGGGAAATCCTCCCGAGGAGCAGGACCTACCCTGGCATCGAGGTTGAAGGCCGTCTTCTTGAGATCCTGCAGCGCCCTCTGCATGAACTCAAAGGCGTGACAGTCCACACATGGACGACCTGGAAATAGAGGCAAAACATTTCAGAAACAAGAAATAATCATTTGCATTATCCTGGTGTTATGATAAATATCCTCAAAAATTATAACAGTTCAAATCTGAGTCCTGTTCCTGTGAATGTCTGGTTGCACAGCGCCCTCTGTGGCCACAGTTGCAAATCACAGCCTGTGTTGTGAAGCATGAGTAGAAATAATCTTATATTAAGTAATTTGGCCAGAAATGTGGTTATACAGGAAAATATTGTTGCTTTTGAATTGAACTTTTCATTTGTGAGAGTAATATTGTTTTATTTCTTCATATTCTGTATCAATTGCATTCATTTGTGGACGGATAGAAAACTAAATAGAAATATTTTGATAATTGATTTAAGGAAATACTAAAAATGTGCGTGTTCCAGCTTTTCTCCTTCATATATTATAGCAAATGAATTTCTCTGGGGGAACAAAACAAACAATTGAAACAGATCACTCAGTATTTGTGTAATATTCGGTTTTAGGAGTATTTTGATGATTGATTTTAGTCACTGGACAGAAGATTATTTTTCAGTATTTTGATCCCATATAAAAGTAGTGAATATCTAGGAATCCAACAGCTTTGTATTGCAATGCTTTACATTAGATCACCTCGAGCTGTGATAAATGTTTATTTATATGTACCACAGTTTATTAATGGAGACAATGGTCTGCAGACTAATGTGTGATTAAAATAATGATTTGCCTTCTATTAGGTTTAATTTCACATATATGTTCATATCATCACAGAGGCTTTTCAGTCTTGATAATACTAAGTATATAAATGTTTATAATAAGGTCCAGTGTAGGAAATGGGGGGTGCTTTCCTCCGGTGTGTTTCAGTGCAGGCCCAGTTTCATGTGGATTTCACTGTGAACCGTCTCCAACAATTAACACGACCTTCAGTCCTCATTAAGAAGCTGCTGCCGTGAGAGAACCGGACTGAGGCGGAACAGACGAAACTGACGTGCGTTCGAACCCCTCCAGGAGCCCCTCGGACCCCCCGGTGCACCTACTTTCTGCCGGGATGACGGTGCCGGACTCCTCCGCAGCTGCAGGGACACAGACGAGCTGCAGCATCAGCAGGAGAACCGCTGTCTGCAGGGAACATCTGGACGTCATGGTTCTGCTCCGACGGTCGAGAACCTTTAACACGGACACGAGCATCAGCAGCTGTTCGCGCTGCGCACACACAGCAGAGGCCAAATGTCCTCCAGGGCCGTGCGGGACTGAAACCCCGCAGCTCCCGGGCTTTGTTCGGGGAAAACACTCCGGTTCCTCGGTGAATCGTCACGTGCGGGTTAAGAAACACAAATTACACAGAAACCCCGACGTGTATTTACAGACCTACCTCCAATCAGACGATGATGCTGATGATGCTCACACTCAAAAGGATGCGGGTTGTTTTATGTAGGTTAGTGGTGGTGCGCGTGCGCGGGGCTCATCGATAATTAATGCTTCAGGGACCAGAATCAGGACTTCCGGTGAACATTCAGAATTAAAGCCTGGATAAATATGCTTTCACCACTGATTCGACCAAGTTATCAGTTAATTATATCTGCAATAAAATCAATTAAGTCAAATACAAAACAAGCATGTACATAATATTATTAAAACTCCAAGCTGTTTAATAAATGTGTACATCATATATATTCATGTGCAATACTGGTACTGACATAAAGTATTTTGAATTGCATTTAAACACAGTATTTGGATATCAGAGCATATTTTGGGGATTATCGTAAAATACAATACGTCACTTTTGCAGGTATATTTGCCAATTATAAATCTTTATCGATCTGTATTGAAAAAAACCAAGTACGCACCCTCAAATACTGTGCTCAACAATTCTGAGGTGTACTTTTCTTGAGTATTTCCATTTTCTGCTTCAGATATTTATTCATTATACTATATTATTTTACTTTTAGTTACTCAAAAGGGGCAATGTACAATACAAACAAGGAGACAGAGGACAAGCAACTGACAAATGGACAAGAAACTTACATAAATATTCTATTATAAATGTATATCGTAGCTTCAGTTAGGCCACTGCTAACTTTGCCAATTCAGAATTTGAAAACACATACAATACAACATATGATGCATTGTTATAAAATCAATAAAATCAGTAGTGAATGATTACAAGGTTAAATAAAAGCCCATTTCCCCCTGCTACTTAGTGTATAGGGTTTTTATATTGTGTTTTATTTATGTTGTATATATTGTTTTGTTTTTTCTCGTGCACTGATTGCTGGTTTTACATCAAATTGCCCTTGAAGGATAAGAAAGGTTTTCTTTAATGGAAAACTTTAGTTAATCACAAGCTGCACAAACCAAGCAAGAGCAGCAGAGGAACCCAGCAGCCAGCAGGGGGCAGCCTCGGGACATCACATGGAAACAAGCAGCAGCAGACTCCTTGGAAATTAAGCAGCAAAGATCCAGGGATGTGTTGTTGTTGTACATTTGTGCAGTAGTGAGGCCTCAGCTGGTCTGTGCATGAAGTGGAAGTCAACCTGAGAAGCTAAACTTGAACGAGGACATCCAGAAGGGGACAGAGAGACAGCAGGGCCTTAATAATTCAAGATATGGTGATTTGCAAGAGCTTCAACTATTATTGTTGTTATGATAAATATAGAAATACACCCCTGTCATATACTGCTTCAGTTGTGTGTCGTTCCCATTGTAAACAAACCAGTCACATGAGTAAAACCAGTTTCTAATCCAGATTCTAATTGAATCTTTTAAAAAGAGCTAAATGAGAAGATGTACACTTTACTACAAGTCAAACCCAAACACATCTGCATTCTCCAGGTGAAAAACTTTATTAATAAATCAATGATATCAAGCACAGACAAAGTGTTTACATGTGAATTGATCCCAGATGTTTCACGCGCTCTGCTGATGGAGCGTATCCCCCCCCCCCCCCCCCCCCCCGGTGTGGGCGGGGTCCTGACTGCTGTTTTCTTAGGTAGCCCATTAAAATGCCCGCACTCAAAACACTTCTTTTTCCAAGATGGCGTCGATGAAGGACAGCGACACCGGCCTGTGGCTTCACAACAAGCTGGGCTCCACGGACGAGCTGTGGACGCCACCGAGTATCGCCTCGCTGCTCACGGTGTCGGTAATCGACAACATCCGTCTGTGCTTCTCCAGCCTGTCGCCGCCGGTGAAGCTGAAGCTGCTGCTCGGGATGCTGCACCTCCCCCGGCGGACCGTGGACGAGGTGAGCCGCGGCGCTAGCTCGGCGTTAGCCTGGCGGGGAGTGCGGGTGTTAAACTCGCACACGCAGGCGGGGAAACAGAGCCCCGATGCGGGTTAGTGGCTCTCCGTGAAGCCCTTAAATTCTCCTGGCGGTGTTTTAATCCGATATTAAATTATCCAACCGCGCGTTTAACTATATTGCGTTAGCATTAGCTTAGCTTCGCTCGCTACTGGCGACTGTTTTAATTGTAAGTTAACGCCGCAAACTACTTACATCAAACTTTCTAAACTCCAACATGAAGACAGTTCGTTGTAAACAAACTATGTTAAAGTTTGGCGGGTTAACAGCTAACTTATCTGAGGTATTCGAGAGAGTTTCCCCCGCGTTGGCTTAGCGGCGACGACAGGAGACATTAGCCCGCTAGGTCGGGTCCAGACATGATGGTGGGATGGGCGCAGGCGAGCGGAGCAGCCGGGCGGGAGCTGGAGGGCGGTGCCTGCCTCTGCCCCGCAGATCCTCCGCTAGCCGCCCGGGGCTTCTTCACACGCTCCCCGGTGTCCCGCACGTCCTCACACGGACCGGGAGTGATGGAGTTTGATACCCGTGGGCTCCACGGTCCTCTAGATGCGATGTGATGGAGCTTTATTCACGTGGAGGAATATAAACACGTCCCGCTACGGGAGGAACTCCCACAGGTTGTGATGGAAAATCATCAATAACAAACCCACATGTAGATTAGGTATAAATGTAATAATGACCGTAAACTATGCATGTACATTATCCACTAACTATAGAACAAAGAATGGACAAAGTGCACAATAACACAACCTCTGTGCTTTACCTAAAACACAACATAACAAAACAAGAACAGATGGTTAAATAATACAATGTTGTTTAAAAGTGCAAAGCAAGATAAAACACCACAAGTAATTGATTAAAAGGATTAAAGATGCAACCCAAAATTTGGTTTAACATAATATTAGAATACAACACTTGTATGATATCAATAAATCATGTTCACATATGTAAAGCAACATGGGTTGTAAAAATATTCTCTACTATTGATTAATATTATCAGTTTTTGTTTTTTTGTCTAGAATATGCGTGAATGGTTTTCATTGTGAATCAGGAGCAATATTGATGAATACAAAAAACTAGAGCGACCTGTTTCTTACAACAGTCAAGTAATTCAACATTCATCCACTTTTCGTGCAGAGTAAGTTTATCCGTTTTGACTTGAAGTTGTGGAACCTCTCTCTCCAGATGAAGGAGGCCCTGTCGGAGATCATCCAGCTGGCCACCGTGGACTCGGAGCCGTGGGTGCTGATGGTCGCCGACATCCTCAAGTCCTTCCCAGAGACCGGCTCGCTCAACCTGGACCTGGAGGAGCAGAATCCCAATGTGCAGGACATCCTCGGCGAGCTCAGGGAGAAAGGTGGGTGGGGGGTCAGGGCTCGACCCTCCGGAGCGTCATCGGAGATAAGAGCGGGGTTAAAACAAACCACCTGTGACTTTGGGTCATTTAGTCACACACGCGTTCTCTAAGTAGGACAGAGGTCATGTCAGGTTAACACAAGCTAACCTTTATGATGAGGTGACATGTCGGAAAGCTGGGTTTGAATACGCCTCAGCAGGGACCCTCTTCTGAAGTGGGAGCTTTTACACTTGTTGGCTTCATTACACATTTTTGCTGAAGAGGTCGTCTGAAAATTTCTTCTGTGAGCAAGTGTATTAAATGGTTAAGAGAAGATGATGTGTGCGTTTAACACATTTGAGGAGTTTAGTGTATATTTGAAAGAGATGGCTCAACGTTGATTCATCGTTTTATTGAAGGATGAACTTTATTTATCTTCTGCATATTCATAAACGTTTGCTTCTTGATCTTCCTCAGTGAGTGAGTGCGAGGCGTCTGCCATGCTGCCTCTGGAGTGCCAGTACCTGAACAAGAGTGCGTTAACCACTCTGGTTGGACCCCTCACACCCCCTGTCAAACATTTCCAGCTGAAAAGGAAGCCGAAGAGTGCAACCCTCAGAGCCGAGCTGCTACAGAAATGTAAGTTGCTGATTTTTTTACCTTCCATGGTTAGGTTTTGTCATGTCTGCATTTGTTGTAATGTTGAAGTCACATCTTCTGTATTTCTTTGTGTTCCAGCCACAGAAACGGCCCAGCAGCTGAAAAAGACAGCCGGAGTGCCTTTTCACGCCAAAGGGAGAGGACTGGTCAAAAAGATTGACACGACAAGTGAGTTGAAGACCAATAAATTCACTTCTTTAAAGCCAATCTCTAAATTTGAAGAGAGAATCCCAATACTAAGTTGGTGTTTAGGCACCTAAAGAGAGGATGTCTCAATATCTGCTTCACAGCTCCTCTCAAGGGGATCCCCAAGGCTCCATTCCGCAGCCCCACTGCCCCCAGTATGTTCAGCCCTCCCAGTAACCGCACACCCGTAGCCCCTGCACGGACACCCCTGCGCAAGGAGAGAGGGGTCAAGGTAATTTCAATCCTTCTTAAAGTTCCCATCATAAATGCTGTGTGAACTGATTTGACAGTCTTTTAGTTCCTGCAGCAGCTGTGAGGTCATGAGTTTTCTCATCGTGTTCTTTTTTCCCTCCTCCAGCTGTTAGATATTTCAGAGCTGGACGTGGTCGGAGCTGGAAGAGAAGCTAAGAGGAGAAGAAAGACTTTGGGTAACGATTTCTCCTCTGCCTTCCATCTGTCCAAGTTTCAGAGCTACGTCTCGAACATGTTTCTCCAGAAGATCTGTCACTGAACTGGTTTGTACTTGATGTTTTTCTCTGCTGTAGAAACGGAGGCCGGAGAGAAAGCAGCCAAAGAAGAAGCTGTGGTGGAAAACACCACACCGGACTATGCTGCCGGCCTCGGCTCCGCACAGGTACTTCACTACTTTGTCTAACAGTCAACCCCCCCTCATATCGTTCAGTTATTTTTTCAAATCTGCTCATTGTTTTGTTTTTCAGAAACTCGGGGCGCTGAGTGAGAATCCTCTGCCGTCAACCAGTTACATGCCGGCCACACCCAGCATGGTTCCCTCTTCCTCGTACATTCCCAGCTCCGAGGCGCAGCCAGGTCAGACACCGCCTCGCTGCTGTTTATTCTGTGTTTCCATGCAGAGGAGTCTTTCCCTGTTATCTCACGTTCTCTTCGTCCATCTTTTCCAAAGCGAACGCTGGCGGCTCGGGTCGAGACACGCTGCAGTCGGCTCGCCAACCGGAGGAGTCGGCAACAGCGGGCGCTGGCGCCACCCCCACCTTGCCGGGCCAGTACAAACAGAGGACGCCTATGTACAACGCCAGCACCACGGCTAACCCCGCCACACCCACGTCCCCCAGCACGCCGGCGTCCACCCCCGCCAACAACGGTCCCCCAGCTGCTGCCACTGCCAGCCAACCGGAGACCCCCACCCAGCCTCCCAGCACACCTCAGACGCCCACCCCAGCACCGACCCCTACGCCACCACAGCCCCAGCCCAAAAAGAATCTCTCACTCACGGTAAGTGGAAAAGAGCCGGGGGAGTTGATCATATCCCTTTGGTTACATATTTTCCTCCCAACACTGAATCTGACAATGATTTTACAGAATAAACAAAGTATGTGAAGCTGTATTTACAGTTTTACTTATAAAATGTGTTTTTACTATATTGTTTTAAAGTTCTATATACCTGGTTGTTTCTATGTATTTATATTAGTTAATCTATAAAATATCTATCGAATCAATATTCTCCTCCACGTGCTTCTCCCCATCAGAGGGACCAGATGTACGCTGCCCAGGAGATGTTCAAGACGGCCAACAAGGTCACCAGACCCGAGAAGGCCCTGATCCTGGGCTTCATGGCTGGATCCAGAGGTACACACGTCCTCCTGATCGCCCCCTGCAGTTTATTTGTTGAATTTACAGCAAAACCAAATCACTACACAGTTTATTAATTACAGTGAATGTACCTCCATAATGTAACAATGGCCCTCCTGCCTCCTCCTGTCTTGCAGAGAACCCGTGCCCGGAGCAAGGGGACATCATCCAGATCAAGCTGAGCGAACACACAGAGGTTCTGCCCAAAGCCGACGGCACCGGCAGCACCACCATGCTGGTGGACACGGTCTTCGAAATGAACTACTCCACAGGACAGTGGACCCGCCTCAAGAAATACAAACCCATCACCAACACCTCCTGAGGCGCCTCGATCGCTCTGAAAAAAATCCCACACCCAAAAGTTCTTATCCACTTCTAAAAGAAAAGAAAAAAACATGTTTACACACATTCAAGTATTTGCAATCACGTCTGGGCCAAATCGAGCAGCGGGGGGGTGAGAGATGGTCAAGGAGGAGGGATCCTCCCTTTTCCTGCAACGCCAAAATGCAGGACTCCGAAGAATATTTCTGTACCTTTTTGTTTTGGTTGTTTCCCTTTTATTGTTTTTTTTTTTTAAAAAGTGGCCTCCGAGTCTGAGCAGAGGAATCCTTCTCACGGCAGGCACCTCAACATTTTTGTACTCTGGAGTACAAGCATGTCACGAGTCGGGAAGGACGATATGTGTTATATATTTTTTTGTATGAATGTCACATTCATCTTATTCTACCTTGGGGTTTGTGACAGGAAACAGAACCACAGAACAATAATGACCGTCACTCTAGAGGTGACCAAAAAAAAAAAAGATATGAGAAGTAAATAATTCTCAGTGCTGTCGAGTCTTCTGGTAGATGTTGAATCATTTTTCATCCTTTTATTAAAAGGGAAGAGAATAAAAAAACAACGGACTCCAAGAGGACAATTCTCATCGTTCTTTCTCAGTTTGAGCATTTTGTTTTTGAGCTGTCGACGACTTCCTCTATTTGTGTTTTGTTTTTAATCCTCTCCCCCCACACCTACTGAAGGTGTCTTCTACAAGTGTTTCTTAACTTGTGCATTACCATAAAGACAGTGCCACTTTTTTTTTTTTCAACATTAAACCGAAGAGAAAATCTAACAAGTGTTGGATCTACTGTACTAACTTAAAACTGGTTACTACAATAGACTGTGTACAAAGATGGCTGACGCAGCTCCTTGAACTCCTGTTATTCAGAAGTAAAACTGAAGTATCCCTGAAACAGTTACTATCATCTCCTGCTTCTGACGTATTTCATCTAATAAATGAGCCTCTGACCGATACTGCATCCAGCCACCAGGGGACAGTCAAGTTGATTTGGTCCATCTTTTTATACAGTCCAAGGTTTATGTATAGATTTATTTTTCTGGCTATAGCTCAGTTGTTTTGCTACTATTGTTTTCTGCATCCTGCTCTTTGTGTTACAACTATTTCCAGGACACATCTCGTCACATTAACAATATTTCTTCCTGGTTCGGTGCCTCTGGGATTCCAAGACCTTTCCCCCCCCGGACTTCTGCACCTGCTGCAACAACACTTTTCAGCTCACTAAGAAGATGTGAAGTTGTATAAACTAGAAAAAAAGATTCAGACAGATTTGTTTGTTTTATTTGCAGAAACAAACGAGTGGCAGCATAAAACAGGCGCCACAATTAACTGCCAGTTTGCAACATTCATATTATCACACAACAAAGGTTTAGCACAACTTCGTCAGCGTGTAAAAACATTTGTTGTCGTCCATTATTGATGTCCGGTGAGTTCCTTTTTATCATCTCTCTATATATATGTATATATATATATTACAGTATGATAAATTGAGAGTATTAGATATGAGTTTAAAAGGTCCCACACACCTTTCTTTACTTTAGGGGGGTTGTTGTTTCCTCACTAGATCAGTTGCGCCTGCTGGCAGAGGACAAGGGTCACCTGTCTGAGGAGTCAGGTGACACACTCCCAGCATGCCTTTGGCAGGGCTGATTAGTCAGAGCAGAAACAACCTGTGTGAGGCCATTTTAAATTGAAATGGTAGAGTGACCAGTAGAGAGTTTGAACAGTAACAGTGCATCTACTGACCATATGTGTGTGTAACTGTACAGCTGCTGGTTTAAAGAAATGAGGTAAAAACCAGAGTGTAAAGACAATTCTTAAAATGAAAGTTGAAAAACATATCTGCCATCTAGAGTTCCATATTTCACTGGAGTAGTAAAACATGATCTGCACAAAACCCCTTGTCTTTGATAATGTGAATGTTTGATTTAAGATATTCAAGAATCAATGGTTTCATTTTTAAAGCTTATTTTCACAACATTACAGTCCCTGAACAGGGTGGACGATAGAATCACCTCGCGGCGCGGCTGATCCTTCATTAGCACAGAGTAATGTTTGAATCTACATTCAGTGCACTGATTGTACCTCTGGGTTTGATTGTGTACTACAGGCTCCGGTGTGGAGAGTTGGTCAAGGCTTGATTTTTACACGGCTCCAGGTTCCCTCCATCCGCCAAACGCCTTCTCCAGGTGCAGGGCCACGGCCAGGGTGAGGTGGTCCTGCAGCTTCCCACCTACGACCTGCACGCCCAGCGGCAGACCCTCCTCGCCCAGGCCCAACGGAACCTGGGTGACCGGCAGCCCGAGGATATTAAACACACCTGCGGATCGAGAAGAAGGGATGAAACGGTCGGAAATACAGATAAAGTAAGTGGAAAAACCCTTTCAACCCGTGTTAGGAGAGTTGGAATATGATCACTGACCGGTGTAGGCGAAGTCAAAGGGTCTGAAAAGCGGGTGGTGGTGCCTGGGGGCCACTCTCGGGTGTGGGGGGTAAAGAAAAACGCCGTCGGTGCCCAACAGCTCGTCCACCTTCCTCTGCAGATTCTCCTTCTGCTTGATGAGGAAGGCCGAGGGTTTGGACAAGGGGGCCTTCTCCAGCAGGGCTAGACCTGAACCAACACACACACATGGTTCGTTTGCATTTTTAAAACAGAGTTAATTTAATTCTTTCATGGTGAATTAGTTATTTAATGCTATAGTCTTTGGTTGAAATGATTTAAGACATGTGCATGCTTTCTCTCTTACCAATAGCAGCCATGGTGTGCTCTGACTTTCCCATTATCCACTTCAGCAGCTCCCACAGAGGCCACATCGGTCGTCCTGGTTCCCCCATCAGTTCGCCAAACGCCACAGGAAGCTGAAACCAGGTAACATTTTAAACACAAACAGAATTGTGTTTCAAAGTTCGCAATGAAAAACCCACTGAGTGTGTTGATCATCTTTAACTGGCACAGAGTGGTGTTCCTTCTGCAGAGTAATCATTATCAGGCTGGAAACATTCACCTGTGTTAATGCCTGTGAAGTCTCAACCCTGGGTTTTCATTGAAACGAGCCATTTAACAGTCATGAAATGCTTCAGAGCAGAAATCATACTCGGCAAAAACAATATTAGTAAAAGAAAACCTGCATGCTCTCTCCGTGAAATCATCTTGAGGCTTAGATCAATAAAACACTCAATTCAAAATCCACTTGAGCTCAGAGTAAAAGAAGAAAAGAGCCAGAATAAAGAGGTTATTGTGTCATAAGCTCTCTGTCATAAGCTGTTCTCCACTGCAGTAACCCTTCACTTTGCAGACCTTGTAAAGAAAGTCTGGGATTCTCACTTTAAATTCGGAAGTCGAGTGGTGACCAATGTTTTCATTCAATCTCAAAACCTTGTAAGGAAACTCAAGTTATTTAATGCAACACTGAGAAAAGTACATTTTTCTGTCAGGCGTCACATCATATCTATCATATTCATCTTTATGTTTAATCTTAACCTGACATGTAAAGTGGGACAGCGGCTGTTAAATAACTGTGCAGCAGTATAAAGTGACATGAAACTTAAATCCTTAATTGAACTACAAGTACCTCAAAAACATGGTACAGCTCTTGAGTAAATGTACAATCGTCTGAAGCTGAATCTAAAATATTCCATGCCAAGACACTGTGAATAAGTAATGACACTGTGGTATATATAAGTTCAACCGAAGGATCTGCCCTGTGGTTTTATAACTCATGTGGTCGGGACACATCTGCTCCGTCACATTTGACTTCCTACAGGGACAAAGACCAAGTCTTCATCGTGTGAATTTCCATTTTAAACTCTGGCCGTTTGTCCAGATCCACAAGAGAATATAAAGGTTTCTTTCTCGACCCGTTTCAGTAGCTTTGGTGTCGTCCAACTGTCAAACTAATGAACAACAAACAGAGAGCAGCCAAATCATAACCTACTTGACGGAGCTAATTCATTTTAAATTAAATTTGTGGGATAAGTCTCCGGGAAATGCAAAACGACGTGAGGTGATGGAAACACAACTCTCCCTCTGTGTGTGTGTGTGTGTGTCTGTGTGTGTGTGTGTGTGTGTGTGTGTGAGTGGGTGAGAGAGAACAGATTAGTGAACCATTCAGCAGCAGGCCACGATAAGCTCCAGCCAAGGCTTGATCTGCTTCTTTTACTGTGAAACATGTGAATACACCCAGAGCTCTAGCAGCAGCAAAGTAAAAAGGCCGTTTTTTCTCCCGTCTTTCCTGTTTATCTTCATTCCACCAGCGGAGAAGCAGATGAAACCACAGATTATCTGTTGTTCGACAGCGTCTCTGTGAAAACATGCCTGGACACTTTGATCTGGACGGACTCACCTTCCCCTCCTTATCAGGCAGAGTCATGTAGGTGTCCCAAATCTGGAAGCTGTAGCGGAGCTCAGGGAAATGCACTTCCTCCACTTTTACTCCAAAGTCGGTCTCCAGGCGCTCGACTACCTGGAGGACATCACACGAGGATATCGATTATAAAAACCTTCCTGTTTAGATGTCAGACACTTTATGTCGAAGAGGGACTCAACACACCTTCCTCTGGATGTCCAGGAGCTCTTCGCTGACGGGGGACGTCAGAAGAGAGCCACCATCGTGAGGGACGGTGAAGAACCGCAGCTTCTTCAGGTCGACCTTCGTGTTTAAGGACAACCTGTGAAAGTGAATGCTGCGAGTTAGATCGACAGTAGGGAACCCCAACGACTTGATCAGACCATATCAGTGTGGCAGAGAGATAATGAGACACTAGCTGAGCTCTTACTTGTGAGCGTTGGGTCCCGCCATGATCTTGAGCATGGGCAGCAGGTCCTCGGCGTAGCGGCACATGGGCCCGGTGCTGACGTACTCCCCTTGTCTGCCGGAGAAAGGAGGGTGCTGGTTCTCTGGAGATACAACACCTGCAGAGACAAAAGGATTATTATCTTATCCTATAAAAATCCAAATAAAACCAATATTTTTAATATAACTCAAGTGCAATAAGTGGTTTGGAATCCAGGTATTAATTCAAGATTCTATAATTACCCGGAGTGGTTTTATGGCCAAATATTCCATTGAAGAAACAGGGCATGCGGATGCTGCCGCCGATGTCTGAGCCAATACCGATGACTGCGCCTGCCGCTCCCAGGATGCTGCCCTCTCCCCCTGAGGCCGGTCGTGGAAAACAAGAGACACACGGGAAGGAGATAAGTCGGAGGATCTGGCTACAAGATTGGCTTGATCCTCAGTCCTGTTTGATTATAGTTAATTGGATAACGTGTCCAGCATTACAAGGTTTATTGTCTGAGGTCTATCCGACCAACACAGGACAAGAGTTAACCTGCTTTAATCCTCCATTTCTCTTATTCTATTCATTCCATTGTTTACATCTGTGTCCCAGCACTCTTGTCTATCTTCGACATAGTGAACTACTCCGATAGAGTCTGTGTAAAAGCATCGTCATCAAAAGCTTCTTGTTAAAGTTTGGCTCATCCTACTAATAACTCCAGAAATCAGTATTTCGGGTCAGAGGTCGTCAGCTGAGCAGACGCTCCTTCATAGGTGCCCAGCCGTCTTGTCCATTTTCTCGCTGACAAGATTGTGTTTAATGAGGTCCGAGCATCATCGACCTTTTACCTTTGACCACTTGAACCAGATCAGTTAAACATTTTTGGAGGAAATTCCCTAAATGCCTTCCTGTTGTATCGTGTTCGTGAGGAGCAGACGACCTGAAAACACAAAGCCTCCGTCACAAAAGGCCTGAGAAAAGAACCAGAGCGTCTCTCCTCGTGTGTCTGCACAAAGTGAACAAGTGTAATATGATTCTGAGCTAAAACCACAACTACTGTCTGATTCCCTCTCTTTTCTCTTCCAGACATGAACACGACAGCCACTGACCTGAGCTTCCTCCCGGTATCCTCCCCAGGTCGTACGGGTTGTTGGTGATGCCTCTCAGGTGGTTGTGGGACTCGCACCACATGCACAGCTCGCTGGTGTTGGTGACGCCCAGCGGGATGGCCCCGGCTCTCTTCAGGAGGGCCACAGGTGGAGCGTCCACGGTGGACACGAGTCTTCGCCTGCTGACCAGACCTGTGGCGTTGGGCATGCCTGCAAGACGGACATGTGTCAATTGCGGTATGGAACGAAACACATGCTTTGTCCTCTCATTCTATGTGATTTAAATAAAATCACGTCATTTCCCTTTTTGAATTTAAACGTCCTGTCCTGCCACCTACATGTTCGACCCCAGACTCCGCCCCTCGCCTGAATTGACCTGCTGATGTGAACATGTCTGACCCGGACAGTCTCCTGCTGCATTTTCACATGTGAAGCCAAAGTTTGGACATTTCCAAGAGTTCAAGTCTGAAAAACAGCCTAAGAAGCTGTTAAGTGTCCCGTGAGTGAGAGTCTGTTTGTTCCATGTGAGTGGGTGTGGGTGGATAAATGAAATCAGTCCTGGTGCATATTCAAAAATAGTAGGCTATCAGAGAATAGCCTGGTTTCAAGTAGCTGACAGGAGATTGGATTTCTGGAAGTGTTACCCTGGAGGGCGAAGGACTCTTTGACGGAGAGCGGGACTCCCAGTAGAGGCAGCCGGTCCTCCAGCACCTCCTCTCCTCCGGTCTCCTCCTCGATCAGCTTATCAACCTGGGCTGCCTCCTGGAGCGCGGCGGCGAACCTGGACACGGAGGGAAATAAACTTGATGTTGAATTTCTGATTTAAAAGGTTTGATTTCAAGCTTGTGCATCACAGTGGAATGAGGCGGTGTTGTACATATCATTAGGGGGGAATTAAAAACTCAAATGTGGACCATAAGGTACATCACAACAGTCCTGTGGGCACAAAGGGGCTGTAACTGATTTCCATCATGAATTGATTTGCAGATGAGGATGATGAAGAGTCAGATGACGATGAAGACTGGGTCTGTCTTGCCTGTCTTTAACCACAGCGTTCAGGAAGGGGTTGACTTCCTGGATCCTGTCGATGTAAGCCTGCACCACCTCCACACTGGACACCTGCAGACACACAACAAGTTAGCTTCTTAATATATATACATAAAATATATAAAAATACTTTATATAGTGTCCACTTTAAACAGCATATATGGATAGAGGGATATCGTGATATTATATATAAGGAGCACAGGTGTGTAGTTGTTGATCCGCAGGTGTAAGAGTAATTAACTTTAAGGGTTTGTAGACTTATGATAGTCTAATATAGATCTATAAGGAGAATGTGTGTGTTGTCAACAACAAAATAAAATAAAACTGTTGGTAAAAACATCCATAAATATTAAGCCGGATGTTATAACTTTTTTAATCTACATAATCATTAATTGAAATCAGTAAAAAAATATTTAAGTGAAGAGTTAAAACAGCCGAGGCCCGTGTCTGGGGCCCGGCCGTCACCGGACTGTGCCCGGGGAACACACCTCTCTCCTCCGGATCTTCTGGCCGAGCTGCGTCGCGGACACCTCCAGCAGCGCGTTGCGGAGCGGCGGCAGCTTCTTCGAGCTCCAGGGTGTCCGAGGCGAGAAGAGCCGGAACAGCGTGAAGAAAGCGCCCATCACGGCCTTCAAGAGCCACAGCTGGAGCCTCTCCAGGCGGGTCAGAGCCATGGTGTCGCCGGGGGGAGCGGGGCCTGGACGGGCGGGCAGCGATCTGAGAGCCGCCGCTTGTCCGGAACTCTCCAAGTGATCCTGAACCTGCCGCACTGGGGGGGACCGGACCGGATATCTTGTTATGTCCCTTCAAAATAAAACCACCACCGGTCTACATCAACCGTGGACATACGCTTAAAGGGAGAGTTCACCCCCCAGAAATTAAAGTCGACTCGTTATCTACTCACAACTATGACGACGGAGGGGTGAGTGTTATTTGTGTTTTTAGTTAATTATCAAACCACTAGTTCCTGGGTCATTTATTACCTTTAAGCTTACATTGTTGCATTTCTGTTTTATTTTGATAATAATGACCGGACGTCATCATTTGTTGTGGCAGGGGCGATGACCTCTCTGTCTCACAGGTGATCAAATATTAATAACCCATGAATTTAACATGAATTATTCTGTGTTCCTTTAAAACCAACCAAGGAAACCAGGGTTACATATTCACCCAGACACATCTATTCATTAACTGTTCAGGTCTGTTTCCTTCAGACAATCTTAACTCACTGGTGGAAGAGTCAAACTGAAGAGGTCAAAGTTTTTGACTTAAATAATATTAAGTCAACCCTAACAGGTGCCAATGGAAAAACCAGTTGTGAACACTAGAGGGCAGCAAGGCTGAACAGACAGTGTATTTCCTGTTTAAACAAACACAGCACGTTTTAAGAAAGAAAAAGAAATGTGCCTCTGCAATGCAGGTCAGTGGGTTAGTGGAGAATCTGCTGTCAGCTCTTTCCAGCAGCACACGTGATGGAGGTGGAGGAGTTTCATATGCAGCATCTGAAATCAGATCCCCACAGATTATCTTATCTAATCAAGATCCATGAATTATTCGGTGTCTCGAAATGTGAAAGATCCCGAATCAGCTTCAAAGATGAATGTTTTTCTTTAAATTGTCTTTATCCAGAGTGAGGTTAAAAGGTTGAGTGAAAGTCAAAAATGATACACTCAACCTTTTCATAGATATGCTGTATGAAGAACAGGATGAGGAAAATGAGGAGGCCATTCTTGGTCTTGATTCTGAGTCTCAGAATCAAGGATCAAGCTGAAGTTGTGAGTGTGTATCGAAAATCCAGCTCTCCTAAATGAGGAAGGCTCCTTTAGATGACATAGAAGACTCATCTTCCAATTCCAACCCTTCTTTGTGCATGTCGGTCAATCGTGGTGATGTTTTGAATGTTTGGTGAGTTTCAGGCTAACTCAACAAAATAGAAAAAAATCTCAACAGTGATTATTTGATTTGTTTGTGTTTGGTTTTATTTCACAGAGCAACTTGATGGCCTTTATATGTGAACTCACAACCTCCATCTTATCTGTAAATGCAGCTGACCTGGCCTGATCATTGTCTCCCCAATGAGGGAGCAGGTTGTGCACTTATCATATTGTTGAAAACACTCCACGTTGGGCTTTGAGTGTGTGAATAAGAGACATGAAAAATCAATAACACCCAGAGAATGGCAGCACACACCCTGCTGAGCTATTCATTGATCCTCTCATTTCAGGAGAGACCTAATTTCACGGCCAGATCTGAAATGAAGCGGTGACGCTCGGAGGCAGGACATTTTATCAGGATGACGTTTATCAAATTCTGTCGACTGCGGAATGTGGATGTTATTCACAGTTCAAAAGGCTGCATCCTTTTGCAAACCAACGTTGACCTACAACCTCTTAACCCCTTAGAAACCTGGCTGAGAGGCTTTATCTTGAGCAAATAATATCCCTGTTGACAAAGTGAAGGCACATTGGCAGTATTACAGCGATAAAGACTTTTCCGGGGGGTACGCCCAGTTCAGAAAAAAGAGAAAAAGAAACATATCACAATCCCAGCCGAGTGGAGAAAAACAGATCATTCCTCACCTGTAAGGTGTAACCCGAGGCTCTGAAATCTGCCGGGCATGTAGGGACAAGAGGGAAGACCACGCAGGGAGAGCAGAAAAACACCCAGTCGACACTGTGTTTGATTCCCTGTGTCATCCTGCTGGAGCTCAGAGTGAAGAGTAAATGTAATCGCATGTAACTGCACATTATTTAGGGATTGTGCTGTGTCTTTGCAGTGAGGAAGTCATGTGTGCTGCGTTGTGTTCGACTGGAACTTCAAACCGCGAGTGAACTCCGGCCTTCAGGGTAAACTGATCCTGGGTCAGTGAACAACAGATCAGGCTTTGAGTGCTTTTCCACTGATTTCCATCTTCTTTAGTGTCTCTGTTGTCATGGGATCAACCACCTACAGCTCAGTGCTCGGACTTTCACATTTTTACATGCAGGGTAAAGAGAATTTGTAATAACACCCAAGATTTAGGAGGCCAATAAAATTTTAGATCTTCATTTTATAGCCTCTGCTCCCAAATGGCCGGACATAATATTATCCACACATTTCATTTTCCTAATGAGATCCCAGTGAAGGAGCTGCCCTGCTCCCTGTCATCTCTGAGTGGAGACTAATTTACTTTACTGTTCCCTTTGGATGAAGCAGCACTTCACTCTGATCCACTTTCCAGCACCTCCACACCCCTGGAGACCAGTAAGGCTGATGGGTTTGCCCCTGGGAGTGAACGGGAAAGTTATAGGAGTCTAAGTGACCAATTTCATTAATTAAAATTCAAAGTGTTTTGACTTTTACCTTGATTATTTTTTAAATATCCCCGATAAAAAAAGCAAGTCCAGGGAATTTCCTCTGAAATCAGGAGGACTTACATTACTTCAGATCGCTCCTTAGTTTTCAAATGTGGTTTAATAAATCCAAACAAAATGCATCGTCAATAGAAGATGTGGAAAATATTGAGGAAAATCCTCCTCTCACTGTGGTAAATGTTTTACGAGGCCTGATCATGACCCATATTTGAGTAGAACTACAACAAAAAACATGTGAATATGAAGCACGTGTTAATTTTTTTATGATGTTGAAAATACATGTTGAGCATGTGCAGGTCACACACTGAATGAGGTCAAGCTGGAAACACTGCAGCTACATGTTTGAGACATTTGTGATATAAATGTTTAATGCTTTATCATGAAAACATGAAACTGTGCTAGAGAACTGGACAGATTTAAAAACAGTTGTGAATCCTGTTGGGAGATGTTATGCTTTTTACTGTGTGTGTCTAAGTGACGTGTTTTTGCCCTTATTCATATCTTTATATCTATTTCTTTCATTCTCACTTTTCTGCAGACGTTGGTATTGACAGACACCAGGGAAATAGAGCAATCAGTGAGTACTGGCTTTTTCTTTTAATTTCTATATTGTTAAAAGCACATTAATGTCATCACCGTTATTGAATTGTGGTGCAAGCTGTACATCAGGTGCATTTGTCCTCTTCTTTATTTTGTTCCTCTGCCTCTACCAAACAAGACGGTGACAAAAACAATATTTTAGAAATGTGGCTTTGATTCTAATTGATGCTACATCTGAATTATTTGTGGATGTTTGAGAGAAGGAAAAATATATTTACTTCATCCCCACCACCACCACCACCATCATCAGCACAAGCCTCTCCAGAAGTGTATTCGTCTATTTGACAGCAGTCTTTCATCCAAGATGTAAGGAGGAGGTGGAGGAGGGGGGGTGGACCATGTGGCAGCCCCTCCACCCTCACCCCTTTTACTCCTGCACCTCCTTTGGGGACTGGTGTGCAGGAGTACGAAGCAGCTGCTGTCCTCCCAAAACCAATTATAAAGACCCTGGCCCCCCCGCCGGCAAGCTGCATGCAGGGCCGGGCAGGGGAGTGTGTGATCGTTAGCATCCACAGATGAGCTCTAACAAGGGGCTGGCACTGGGATGGTCAGATGGGGGAGACCCAGCAGGACCAGGATATAGATTTTACTGTCCGGACCTGGATGGAAAGGTGCAAATTGGAATTACAGATGCAGTGGAGGCATCGAATTTGATGTATTATTAAAAACTGAAGTATCAGTTCAAGAGTCCTTGACCAGAACACTAGAGATTTGAGGTATTGTCAGTGTGAATCACTGATATTAGGTGTATATATATAGGAGACAAGAAAGATGGATTCACATTGATTTCAGGCCCTGAAGCAGCTTGTGGCATCAATCTTCACTATAATGACAGAACGGAGTCCATCTCTGAGGAGTAAACAAGTCTGTTAAAATCACGTGTTGATTTGAGTTTGTCACAAAAAAGTCCCATTTAGTGGACTGACATGTATATGAGTGTGTGCAGCTGGATTGAATTTCAGGGCCCAGGAAGGTTTGAGCTCTGCTGATGTGCCATTCAAGTTTAATTATGGTCGGTGAGTCTGTGAAGAAAGAACTTTACACAAAAAAACAGCCCCACAAGGTGATAGAGTAGCTCTGAGGGGTCAGCGGGGGTCAACATAATCCCCTGTCACATGCACACACACACACACACAGACACACACATGCATGACTGCTTCCACATAATCCTCACTGGAGCTCAACTTGGACCCAAAGCAAATATAGCCGTCAGCTTGATGAATAAGTGATCAGCGGCTTTAAATAATAAATATAAGTTATTATGATCAGCGGCAGTGGTGTGACTTCAGGGTTTTTTCCTTCAGGCTTCAGGACGGAGACAATAAACTGATTGTATGTATTATTCATGAACCAGTGACACACGCCACAGATCTGTTGATGAACCCCACGCACCTCCGGCTCCACGTGTTTACGGTTGGTCCTTACGTGGAGTATGTGGCTGTGAGGTGTGAGGTGGCTCGGCGCTCTATGACGGCGCCCCTCACACAATGTTCACCATCAGTTGCGAGGGGTGTTTATATCCAGGTCTGAGGTCAGTGGCGTCTTTTAGAGCCCTTACTGAACTGGAGAGGCACTCAATGGATCCCAGACCTCCACTAATGCCCAACTTTTTTGGGCTGAATATACACTTAATATAAAAGTGCTGGATTTTCCCCTTTATTCAGTTTCACATCAACATTTTATGAGTTCCTCTCTTGGCCCACGTCTCATCCTTCTTCTGCAGCTTTCCGCCTGATCCTGTTGAAAACCAACAGAGCAACAAACAAATGGACCGGGGCAAAAACAAAAACCTCCTCAGAAGAAGTAATAACTGTGATCAAAATCCAGACGCACTGAGAATCACCACCTCCAGCTCAAATCTCCGCCGTCTCTCCGTGATGACATGTTTTTGAGCACGATGTGATGATGTCAGCGGATTCAAACATCCCACTGATTCTCAAAATAAGCCCATATCAGCATCTGGAGCCCAGAGGGGATCTGATCAGTGATGATTAGCTGAGCACAGGCCTCCCTCTGTGAACACTTGAGGGCACATAGGTCAAACCGGTCCTGTGGCCCCCCCCTGCGTACGGTTCTGGGGGGATCCTGTAGCAGACGTGGAGGTTAAGGGGGCCGGTCCCCGCGCCCCCACAGGTGTGTGCTGCGCCAGTCACGTGTGGACCCGCCTCCAATAAAGCTCAGCCAAAAGTCAGCGCTCCTCTTCTTCCACCCCGAGAGGAGGCAGCGGAGGAGCCGTAAAGCGAAACCACCGTGTGCGTGCAGGCGGCGCGCGGACATGATTCATCGGTGAGAATAAAGCCCGTCGGTAACCGGACACTGCGGCGGATCTGGACCCGTGTGGAGCGTGTGTTCCGGGGGGAGAAGGCCAGGTGAGTTAGCGCCTCCTCCACCACGCGTCCCCCCTGCTCCTCCATCCAATTGTGCGTCAGCGATTTTCACTTTGAACCGCAGGGGCTCGTTTCCTGTGTGTGCGTGCGTGCGTGCGTGTGTGTGTATGTGCGTGTGTGCGTGTGTGTGCATCTCTATCGGCGACTTTAGCTGCACGAACTCGGCTCATCTATAATTTACCAGCCGCGGTCAGTGAGCCTGACAGTCGGTCTGTAAGCCGGGCTGTGAGCACGATCCCCCCCGCGACGCGCAGGGTTTCCGCAGCGCGTCAGCAGCCGCCTCCTGGAGCCCGGAGACCCGCCGATGTCGCAGGAGACGCGTGGACACTGTCCCGGGTGATTGGATCAGGTGGACACAGCGTGAGTGTGTGCAAAGTGCAGCCGGGGACAGTGCGCGGTGCTCCGCTACATCCAGGTTCTCTTATCACCGGTTAACAGCCTCCATTTAAACACCAACTCTCATGCAACGCACATTACAGCAGGTTTATATCGAGCCCTAATGGCGCCAGGGCAGCACGGTGCGTGACGTGCAGCCTGGTTCGTTCGGCACCGGGATCACAAGTGCGACACGAGGAGCAGTTCGAGTCTCATCACACGCACACACCACTTTTATGATTTAGTGCATTGACCCCCCCCCCGTCTGTCTGTCCCTCTCCAGCTTCCATTGGCTGCAACACCAGTGAGGCAGCTCCGTGCGCACTGGAGAGTCCTCGATCCAATTGTTGGAACCAGCGAGGGGAGCCCCGGCCTTAACCACTGCAGGAGGAGCAGTAGAGACCGAGGGAGAGAGAGAGACAGAGAGAGAGAGAGCACCACAGGAGCAGCAGCAGTGAGGAGGAGGAGGAGGAGGAGGAGGAGGAGGAGGAGGAGGAGGAGGAGGAGCAGCAGCCTGCGCAGTTCAGAGAGGAAGCACTGGGCTCCGGCGCCGAGCGGCATGACGGACTTCAGCCAAACTGCGCACTGACTCCGCAGGATGCACCGCTGCAGCCGGTAAACACGCACAACTGCGGGAATCCGACGCAAGAACTAATCCCGACCAAAGCTGCGACATCTCCACCCCCCACCCCCTGCTGAGCGCCGTGGCCTTGCCGCGGACATGGGACATGTAAACAGTAGCCGGGCTGGATTTTAAACTACACGCACACATCCCACGTCCTCCCCCCGCCCCCTCCATCTCCTCCCGGGCCGTCCCGAGATGGAGTCGGAGACGCGGGTCGAGCCTCCGCAGCAGCAGCAGCAGCAGGAGGCTGCAGCCGCGGAGCCGCCCATGCACAGCGTCCACGGGACCAACCGGATCCGGCCGTCCTCGTACCGGGCCCTGCGCAGCGCCGTGTCCAGCCTGGCCCGCATCGACGACTTCAGCTGCGAGAAGATCGGAGCGGGCTTCTTCTCCGAGGTGTTCAAGGTGAGAGAGTTTCCTCATCGCACTCAGAAGTTCATGCACATGGTTAAATATTATTTTGCAGATTAAGATTCATATGCACATATTTCCGGTTTTCTATGGAAACCCAGCATCCGTCCTGTCTGTGTTAGATTATTTATGATGATCAGACAAAGTGTGAACTCAACTTGTTCACAGCTGCCGACTTGTTAACTCGACTCAACTTGAGATCTCACCATCTCCAAAAACTATGGCAACCAGTGCATCCCAGACCCATCACCAGTAAGAAGCTGGCGATGGAGTAGATGTGATATTCTGACAGGCATCAGTACACCTCCTCCTTGTCCCCTCTCCTCCACACGTGTTTGTGTCCTCCCTTGCACAACATGTGGGTCACTGCAGTGTGTTGTGGTGGGTAAGTGGATACGGCCAGGACGGGTAGATTCTGGCACACGTGCAGGTAACCCTACACCGAGGTCTCTGCTGGGACCAGCAGCCCTCGTCTCCTTTGTCACGCTGCTGCTCACTGGTTTGGAGACTGTGAGCCCAGGGAAGCCTCATTAGAGATGAGTGGTCCCATGTCGTCCTGTGGTGGGAATCATCTTGTTTTATAGGATAATGATTATTTATTTGTTTATGATGGTTTCATCTTGAGCTCTATTGGGTTTAATTGATCATGTGTATGCTTGGATAGTTTTTGTAATATTTAATCTTTATTTCATACCTAGTTTGCTTATATTTATCATATTGTGGCTTATTTTTTATGTTGGTGTGTTTCCTTTTTTAAATCTTTACTGGCACAATTTGATTTGAGGACGATTTACTTCATTTAGCTGAATATGGAGTATTCAGGACAAACACAGTGATATAATGACTTTCTCTCTGGTCATAAATAACAGGCTGAACTCAGCAGGGGGGTGGGGGGGGGGGGTTGGAGGCGGGTTTGATGACAGATTAACTGTCTCACTAAACGTCTGGGTACCAAAGTCAAGTCCTCCTCAGTCTCCTGAGTTGTTTCCCGTAACTATCACCGTGTCGTGTGTTTAGTCTGACTCTTCACGTCAAACTGTAATTCCCTTAAAGTCCACCTCACCCGAGATGCGTCCACAACGAGGCCCTCGTGGTAAACGGGAGATTATTAGCAGCATCGTGGGAGCAGGGCCGAGACTCGCAGGACTAAATGTGACCTGTTGGTGTTTTATTATTTATCCCCCCCCCCCCCCCCCCCTCCTGCTTCCTCTCTATGTACGTGGCTGTTTGCTTTATGGGGTTGTAGCCAAGTGGGTGATGTGGGTCTAAGGTGACAACTTCACTGGGAAAACAAACCGGGAATTTCCACGTTTTGAGTGACTGGAAATTGGCTCATTTCTGACACTATGGCTCGAAATGTTATTACGTTTTAGAAATGGATGCAGATTAGATTTCATCCATTCTCATAATTATTGTCATAAATCACACCAAGAACTATTTTTTATCTCTTGACACCTTCAGGGGAAAACGTGTCCGGTGCATTTCCCGGAGATTGTATTTTACATATTGTTGTTTTGTGATCCACTTTGAATGTTTGGTGTGATTAGCGAACAGGAAGATACTGTAACATGCAAAGATTAAAACTTTGCCTGATGGAAGAGTCACATTTCCTCTCTGTTAACCATAATTCATACATATTGAGAGATGGTGGATTTACAGGACTGTGACATTTCATCCATTTAAAGTTCAAACCTGCTCTCTGATAAATCCGGTCATAAAACTGCACCAAGTCGACTCTCCACTTGTTGTATCCTCTTTTTTCTTTTGCCCTCCAGAAGCCACTCCCTCAGCTTTGCCCTTTGAATGACCAATGAGCATGCAAATGTGACCATGTTTACAACTGGCACTTAGGTTCGGATCAACTCGCCCTTTTTAATCGAGCCATAAAAATGCAAAAAATGTAACCGCAGCTATCAGTCCCATTTTAAAAAGGTTGTTGACTGTTCGTGGAGCCTGCCTCAGTTCAGAGTGTGAAACCTCTCCCATGGTTTATGTTGATTAGATTCAGCATGAACTGAAGAAGTGTGTATGTCTTGAGCACTTTACATTCAGGCTTTGAAATGGACGTCCTGCTCTGGGCTACAAAGGATCTGGCCTCTTGCTGTGTGTGTGTGTGTGTTTGTGTGTGTGTGGAGCTTCAGTGCAGATCAATGGCGGTGCACTGCAGGCAGACATTCACCTCTGCAGCGTGCGATTGTGCAACGCTGGGAAAAAAAAACACAAAATAAAAGTGCGAGACAAAACACGCGGGAGAAGGAAGGGAACACGCGTGTCAAGACAAATCCTTCATGTGTTGTTTTTCATCTTTAATATGCTCAGAGGGAGTTCATGGTGTGTGTTTGTCTGCGTGTGTGTGTGTGTGTGTGTGTGTCCAGCTTTGGCCTTGTGAGACTCCTGTTTTGGTCCGTTTGCATGTTTTCAAAAGCTCGAGCAATAAAACCACTCAGAAAGAAATTGAACCATTACTCCCAGGAAGTTCTAATTGTCTGTTGTTTTATTTTTAAACACGATGGTTTAATTGCTAATTCGATTTCTGTGTGAGTGCGTCATTTCCCAGCTGTTCCCCTCCTGATTATAGATGGTGTATTTGCTAAGGCAGATAGCACCATGCTGTCTAGGAAGCAGGAAACACAGAACAGGCCTCTTATCCGATTTGTTTCTCATTTGTCTCCATCATTTACATGAGACATGAAAATCTCATGACGGTGTTTTCAGAAGCCGGCAGAGCGTCACCGTCCAATCAGAGACAAGATCAGAGCCTAGAGTCTCACCTGTGGCTCCATATTGGTCTTTAGGACCCCGGACAAAATGGATTGTGAGCCTAAATGTAGTAGAAAATATATAACATTCTATGTAAAATAACATCTGGACCAAATATCTCAAAACAATATCTCTAACTAAATAGACTTTTGAAATGCGTCTCAAAGAAGTGGTTTCACCATTTTGGAAATCAGTTATTGACTTTCCTGTCAGAAGCTGGGTGAGAAGATTTAGCGTTGTTTATATGCTAATGCTATAGTTGTCAGTTTAGCCAAAGCTTATTAATTAACATATCTTTTTTTTATATCTGTACAAATTTGTAAATGTAGCATGTTGTGCTTTTACAGGCGGTTTTGTTCTATTTGTTGAGGAATGGGCCTGGATAGACGTTTCTGTATTTACAGTTAGCAAGCTAACAGCTAACGGCTAGCTAACTGTGAGCTAGGGTTGTGCGTTTACCTTCGATCTTCTCATTCATCTCTCTGGGAGAAACCAAAAGCATATATTTCTCAAAATGGCAAACTCTTTTAAATTATAATGTTTTTTATACAATTTCACTTGCCAAAAAACTGAACCCAACTTTCATGTAATATTTAATGATATATTTAGTATTGTCCACAATCACTCAAAAACACATTAATTATTGTTTAACCATGTCTCAATCATCAATATTATCAATACTATAAGAAAAAAGTAGGTTCTTCATTTCTTGGAATAACTTTTAGGATGTTTGTGTAACATCAAAAAGTAGCATTTATATATAGTATTCTGAACAGTCACTTAATAATATGTTACTTGATTTACTTTGTTGTCACTTTGTCCAGAGATTTGTTGTTTTGTTTTGTGCTTTCAGCCGACTCGTCTATTTTCATTAATGCTGGTCCAAGAAATAACTTCATCTCTGATTGGGTTGTTTGTTTTGCAGATTGTTGAAAAAAGGGGAAGCGGGAAATTATATTTGGAGAAGGCCACGTTTATATGAGTCACAGAATTTCTTAATATTAAAACTTGTCATCATGGAAATTGTCAAATCAGCTGTTATTAGTGTGTGTGTGTGTGGGGGGGGGGGTGTATGCTTTATGTGATAAGTTGAAAGAGGAACTGGATAAAGAGGATAAAAAACAGACAGAAGTCTCCAGAGGACAAATACTGTCAACATGATTGTGTGTGTGTCTGTGTTGTGTGTGTGTGTGTACAGTATGTGTGTGTCAGCTGCTTGTGACACAACGGTAATGTGAAGGAGAAGCGTTGCCAAACACTGCTGTGGTGCCACTGCTTTTGTGTGTGTGTGTGTGCATGTGTCTGTGTTGTGTAGATCTCGTTTTCATCTGCTGTCAACAACAGTGGCTTTGGCAAAAGTCCATTAGGCTCCATTTATATCATCACATGTCTCGGTCTAACCTGTTCTCTGGCAAACTAATGAATTAAACTGTAATGACTTTAGTTTCATGTGTGAAACGTTTTGTCTGGAAAACAAAACATTGCTCGAAACATAAAACATTTGTTATTCATATTGGATTTTTTTAGTTGTGCATGCACCAATATCTTTCAACCTTAAAACTCGTAGGTACGTGTAATGTATTTGCTAATAAGTTTATTTTGATATATTGTCATTAGAGCTGCAGCTAATGAATAATTTAATTATCAATTTATCTTATTTTTAAATCCACTAAGGTGGTTTTGACTTTATATGTGCAGAGAAGCTTTTGGAGTTTATTCAACTTAGGTGGCGAGATGGCCTTTTTTTATTTATCATGTTTGGGAACTTGTTTGGGGGAAAATAAGGTGAAATTGTTTTAAGTTTGTTTAATTTAATCATTAAAGTTGTAGCAGACTAAACTATTTTAAGATGAGTAACTAAATACATGATGCTTCAGAAGAAAAGAATGTGAATCTTTATTGGTTAAGGGTTCGGTTCAAGCCGTGACTCCTTGTGAATCTCTGAATCCGAGACGGAGAGACTCCTTCATCAGGACGTGTTGAGATGAGACCACTTCTCAGTCTGTCCCGGCTGCTGCTTCAGGTTCTACTCCAGAAAGACAAAACGACAACAAAGAGGGTGGAGGGGGAAAAAAACGTACACAAACAAACCTCAGTCCATCATCAGCTGTCTCCTTTGTGCCTGTGATCGGTTTCAGCGTTCGGGATTAGGAGACTGTGTGTGTGTCTGTGTGTGTTGCTGTTGGGTGGCGTTGGAATGGGAGAGCCAGTGCAGACTTGAACATCAGGGGCTTAGCAGTAAGGACCTTTCCCTCATTATCCCTCTACTCCCTCTCTCCAGTCGGGGCCTGCTCGCCTGCCATTCACTGTGCAGGTATGTGGCCGTGTTTATGTTCTGCACAGACACACAAACACAAGGAGTGCTGATGTGCCTGTCTTCACTTGAACCACCGTGTTTATCGCTTTAAAAACTCTTTCAGCTGGACCCGGGATTGAAAAAGGGAAGTGTTGGGCAAGAGTTGCACAATTATCTATTTTCTGATCCTTCCTCCTCCTCCTCATAGTTATCAGTGTTTTCATTAAGGGCATCTCCACAGATGACTCGTGTTGTGTTTACATCAGCGCACAATGAGCGCTTCCTCCCGTCCACATGTTGTCAATGTGGTCGTCTTGGGCCCGACCTCGAGGAAAGCCACTCCCTTGTAATAGGGTAAACAAACGGCTCAGTGTTTGCATGAGCGTCTCGCCACTGTCACAAAGATTGTTGGATGTTTTTCTGGCGCAGCGGCTCTCGGCTGTTTTTATTGGCTCCGTCCCATCGTGCTTTGAAGAGTCAGTTCATTGAAAAACGCAAAAAAAGAAACCAGTGTTCATTTGAAGTCTCTGCCTCCAGCCTGAGACACTGGAAATGGGTGTGATTTAAACTGTGGCTCATTTAGAAGTGGAATCTCTAAAAGTTGAAACAGTTCTTTTCTATAATAATATTTGAAAACACAAACCAAACTTTCTGGAAAATGAAATCGAGGTTATAAGAACTTCCTAAAACGACAAAGATTTTTTTTTTTTATTATTTGGTCTGTGTCCCATGAGTTAACATGGAGGAGGCTGTGTTTAGGGCTACAGGTTAGCCATCCACCAGGGGGCGATCAAGATGTTTTTCCTCTACTTTTAGGAAGCAGTCATGTTCTCAATCTTTTATATACAGTTTATTGATGAATCAAGCTTCACCACACTGGATCCTACATTTCCCATAATGGATACATATGTTTCTATAACTTAAAAAGCAACATGGCACCAATGTTCCCTGTGGTCCTTTTAAAACTGTCAGCGGCTGTGAATGAATGGGAGCAATGGCAGAAAGATAAAAGTTAATGACACTGAAGAAGAAATTGTGTTTAATGTGAATCGGTCGTGTCGAGGTTTACAGCCAATCTGCTTAATAAGGTCACAGCCAGCACCGCAGTGAGCAACGATGGAGATGAGAAGTGAACCAGTGACCTGCTGCTGGGAAACACATCTCCATCTTCTCTCTCTCAAGCTTTCCAGGGGGGGGGGGGGGGGCGTGTTCATCTCCATGTTGGACCTGCACTGTTCTCCTCCTCGTGCTGTGGTGGTGTTTCTGAACCAAGTCGCCTGCACACACTCTGCTCGCTCGGACACTCCCACACTCTCCTTCACGCCACAGCTGAGAGCGCGGCCTCAGGCGATGGCTTGGGCCCCGAGTTGCTGTGGAGGAGAAGTCATTTTCCCAGAGTGAGTGGAGTTCACCCCCTCAGGGTCATTACACAGTCTCTTCTCACTCCAGCGTGACGCTCTGGTGTGAAATCGGCTGAGGTTTTCCCTGGTTGTGTCACAAATGCTGCGTCTGAGGCAAATTGTGCTTTAGTTCGGTTAAATCCTGCAGAAGTTGTGTATTTAATGAAGGTGGTGTTACTGTTTGAGGAGTAGATCCGGTTTTATGTTGGGCATTTTTTTAACTACTTTTCGAGGCATTTGTATATCCTCGCCACCGTTCATCTGCCTTCCCCAGTGTGGTTCATCTCAAAGTGAATCTAGATTTACGAAGGTGTGTGTTCAGCTGCTGAAACGACAACAATGGCTCCTGCTGGAGGGAAGTGTGTGAAGTAACCATGACATCCACGAGGGGAGAGGAGGCCTTCAGAGCTGACCCAGTGTCTCGAGGCAAAGTCATACGTGTGTGTGTGTTGGTTGTGTGGGTGTGTTGGTTGTGTGGTCACACCCCTGCTCTGCACCACTGCAGCAGCATGTCATTTCTCCTGCAGAGAGTTTTCTCTGTTTGTCTGAATCTCTGCTACAGGGGGAAAGTATGCGGACACCTGAGAAGTGTTTTTCACACAGACTCAAAGTTTAGGCCAAGTTAACGTAAACATTTGGTCAGACTGTGTTTGGGAATACAGATATACATGAGTAAAGGATAATGTGATTTGGTGAGTCTCTACAATAAGAAAATGTGGAAAAAGACAATTTCGGACTCTTCATCTATAGTTGTCTAAAACCCCGGTTACATCTCTTTGCACAAAAACATTAATAAAACATCCTAACAATAATACATAATAATAATACTCATAGATTGTTTCCATCTCTCATCTCCATCCTTACACTTTGTGAAACTGAAACTAAACCTAATGGGATTCCTCCTAATGTAATCTTCATATATCGAGTTCGGAAAAGCTTTTAAATCCCAGATATAAAAAACGACAAAACAAACGTCTCTCTTGCCCTTGTGTGCATCCTCATTCTGCAGTTTCAGACAAACCCTCCTCCTCCTCCTCTTCCTCCTTCTCCTCTGTGCATCAGTCGACCACATCGGGCCGCCGGCTAATGACAGACATCGCTGCACATGTTGGCGGCGCAGAGCGGGAGCGCTGCCGGTGACCTTTCCTCTGCTGACGGCAGGACTTTACAAGGCCGAGGACGTTTGAGCGAGAGCTTTAGGGAGTGTCCGAGCCTGTGGGCAGATGTCTGTCCTAGGTGCTGTGTGTGTCTGTGTGTGTGTGTAGGCGGGGACATTATCATTCCAGTGGCAAGTCTGTGGAGAAGACCAGAGAAGTGGTTGGCATGAAGCATGTCGGGGGGGGGGGAGGAGAGGACACCTAATCTTCTCGCATCCTCATTCCAGAGTTTTTAACAACACACACCCACACACACACACCTGACAAAGTGTCACACCAGGTTCCGGGGGGGGGGGGGGGTCAGGCAGCGCTGAAATTCCAACCACCGCTGCATCATCAGATGTTGGCTCACGCTTGCACTATAACCTGGGTGTGTGTCTGTGTGTGTGTGAGTCACCATGTGTGTGTACGTGTGTAAGGGAAGCACGCATGTAACACTCCTCTCAAAAAGCAACAAGGCAGATGTGTGCAGAGGAGACGCGGATAAGTGTGGTGTAAATCCACAGTCGTGTTTGCCAGATAAATGTGTGTCAATAGAAGCAGGAGTGTGTCTGTGTGTGTGTGTGTGTGGGTGGGGGGTGGTCCTTATCGGCTACACAGCCTCATCCTCTGAGTTGTGTTAACGCATCAACAGAAGCAGAGATTAGTCTGCACCGCCTCCACACTCCTGCTGGGTGTTTACATTTCTGCTCGGACTTCACACTTGCTAGATGAGCTACAGCTACTGTACTGTGTGTGTCTGTGTGTGTGATTTACATGTGTGCATCCATGCATGTGTTGCAGCACTTTGCTAAAGGCCGACGTCTTCAAGTGGATCTGTGGAGAAAGGATTTAGTGCTGCAGAGACTGACTCTCATGGACTGGCTGTTAAGAGGAAGAGGGCCATGCACATCCCCTGTGTGTGTGTTGTGGGTTTGTGCGTGCATGTGTGTGTTAATGGCATTACTTGCTGCAGTCTAGTCTGGTCTCTAATTGGCTTTGTGTGTTTTTTTCCATCACCACTCTGAGCCACTGAGATGCAGGCCAGTGTCACACGGACTTCAGCCCCCACAGTTGTGACATCAGAGCTCGGTCTCTCTCTCTCACTCACACAAACACAAACACACACACACACACACCCTCATGTCTGTCGTTACACTATCACATAACTAATGAAGACACAACCTGAAACCCTCCGGTGCCACTTCAACTTTATTAATAGCTCGTAGGAAATGTTTGTGCAGTATAAGTGTGATTCCCGGTCCAGGACGGAAGCGTCAGTGTCACCACCTCAGAACCAAAATAACAGGTTAGCAGCATGCTGTCACTCGAGTTGATTGACAGGTCTGTTAATTAGAGCAGCACTTGTAATTAGAGCCTGACTGATGTGGCTCTTTTGGTTTGAGGGATTAAAAGATCCTGATTCTGATATTCCACCTAATGGGATTTAGCTCAAAGGCATATTCGTAGCTTTGTATTGTTTGATTCTGTTTTTATCAGGTTTAGTGTTTAATTCTGGATTTTCTTTGGTTTTCGTAAATCAGCCGTAGTGTTTTGTGGATTGTATGATGCATATGAATCATCCATAGATATTTCTATATAAGTTTATTTTATTTTTATAACTCTAGGGATTATTCAATTGCTGATAAATCATTGAATTCAAGTTAATCATTCAAGTCAAGATAGTTATAATTTTTAGGGTCAAATCAAATTACAGATCAGCCCCTTAAACATATTAGATAAGAAAAGTACAATGCAAAATATAATTTAAGAATACTTAAACAATAAAACCACATCACTGTGGTTTTCTCACATACTTTTTCTTTTAGAAGTTTATTCGGGCAAATAAGCCTGTGGGGGGGGAGCATGTTGCGTCTCAGCCAAAGCAAATATAGAAAACTCAGCTGACCTGCTGCTAATATTAATATGTCATCAGTGTGTGGTGGTTTAATCATGTGATTGTATGTTTTTTTTAATAATAAATGATGATTAATCCGGAGCTGCAGGCCTGTTCTGTTCTGATGGTAAATATCCTCCTGGGCTGTTTCTGAATGGAGCTTCACATCGACTGTTATGTTTCTGTGGAAAGTGGAACAAGCGATAAATGGAGTCCAGGGGGTCGAGTTGCATCATCACCCCGACTGACCCATTTCTACACACACTGTGCTGAGCTGGCACTTTTACAGAATCTCTTCCCCTCGTGAATCCTTCCAGTCGATCAGAATCACTTATTTCTGTGTTGTGTTGTTTTATTGTGTGATCCAGGTGCAGCACCGTGTGTCGGGTCAGGTGATGGCCCTGAAGATGAACATCCTGGCCAGCAACAGAGCCAACATGCTCAGGGAGGTGCAGCTCATGAACCGACTGTCCCACCCCAACATACTCAGGTATTCATTTCAGCTGGTCCTCGTCTCTGTGCATCGAGAAGCTGTTTTCCTCCTGGTTGATAAAGTGTTTGTCTGCTCGTCCTCCAGGTTTATCGGAGTGTGTGTGCACGAGGGGCAGCTCCACGCTCTCACTGAGGTAAGACGCTGTTAATCTGCTGCAAGATGTTCAGGATGTTATTTTAATATTTATAGAAAGTCTTTTAAACTTTTCAAACTAGTTTCTGGTAGGAAAGTGAGATCATGTCCCTTAAAACCCTTTTATCTTGACCACTTATACTTTGAGGGTTACTGGGGGGGTGGAGCCAATCTTGGGGGGTGGAGCTGACGTTATAGAGCGAGAGGTTGTTAAATAACTGCTGGCCCAGGAGGTAGAGCGGGTCGTCCATTCTGAAGGGCCCTTGGGCAAAATACTGAACCCCCAAATTCCCAACACAGGATGAGCACAGACAGTTTACCATCTCCTCACTGACGCTCTGCTACAGACAGCTGAGACATCACTGGTCTGAGACCTGTAATGGGATGACCTGATGTTGTTCCGGTAACTGAGCAGTGAAAAGGAGAGCGATCGGTAGATAAGACGGCGGTTCGATGCTCTGACGCCTGAACTCCTCTTTTCATTAGGTTGTTATTGATCCAAGAGGTCGGCAGCTTTCACAAAGGGACTGAAAAATAAGTGTCTTTATTATTATTCATTGGTAAACTGATGAGTTTCCTTGGATCACTAAGAAAAGACTGTTCTATTAAACCCAACGGACAGTAGAATATAGATTGAGCAAACGGATTGACTCCAGTTCCTCCAAGACCCTGAAAGTGGAATAAATAATGGAAGGTTGGAAGTTAAGTGGCCTTACTTTAATATTTCAAGTCCCAAATCGGTCCGAGCATCATTTTGATAATCCCATTAGAAACCATGTTAATAATGATGCCGATAATCATGGTAATATTGGTCCCAGTTCCCCCAAACAATATCTGAAGCAGCTCTCTGATATGAAACGGTTTATAAACGCGATGCTCACTGAGCCTGAGTAATAAACCTCTGGTGTTTGTCCCGATGCTCCAGTTCATCAACGGGGGGAACCTGGAGCAGCTGCTGGGCAGCAACGTGTACCTGTCGTGGAGCGTGCGCCTCAGCCTGGCTCTGGACATCGCCCGCGGGCTGCAGTATCTGCACAGCAAGGGCATCTTCCACAGGGACCTCACCTCCAAGGTAACGTGCACACGTACAACAGACACTCACACATCACTGAACATCTGCAGACTCGTGCTCCACTGGGACACTGCTCCTATGTGTTTCATGCACTAATGCACATTTAGCTGAGGTCACTTAACATGCAGATGCTCCAACACAAGCTGAGGTGCTTACATTTAAACTTGAGTCATGTGATACAAGATTCCTGGATCTGCACCAGAAATATACTCTGTTGAAGTTTCTGAATCCTACTACAATCAAACTTTGAAGTAAAGTAGATGTTTTGAAACAGAGCCGTCACATCTACAACTGAAATGCTGATATCCTGTAAACTGCTTTACGCTTGCACATCAGATCTGAGTGGCGGTCGTGGTCATATGGCTGCTAAGACGTAGAAGTTGTGAAATAATCCCCTCATTGTTTTAAAACACAGAAATCCACTCATTTCTGATGCATGTTTGGAAAGCGAGCCGTTCACAGCAGGAGCTTACATCACCCGGTAATAAAGTGACATGTGTGACCTCTGTGACCCCGTGTGCAGAACTGCCTGGTGCGCTGGGAGAGCGGCGTGTGCTCGGCCGTGGTGGGAGACTTTGGCCTGGCGGAGAAAATCCCAGATTACAGGTCAGTCCCACAACGGCCCATTCATCAGGAGCCTCTATCAACACGCTGTGATTAGATAAGTCGGGCTCGATAAAATTCCTCTGCTCCTCTCTGTCTCGGTTATCTCTCGTATCTCTCAGAGCAAAGTGCCTCTCCTTTCTGAGTCACAGGGACGAGAACTCTCTCTGTAAACTTTTCCACAGTTTGTGGTTAAATCCCCCCCCCGCCTTCTCTTTCTGTGGAACGATTCTCATTTGGACAAACAGCAGCTCGACTCTGAGGTGTTGTCAAAGTGGAATCTGGAATCTGCTCGGCCATCATGACGCAGCTCGAACCCCTCGGCCTCTTCCCGTGTGTTCGCAGCTGCGTGTTGCTCTTCAACATGCAGCTGACATTTATGTGGCGTGTTTTAATCGCCGCCATCAATTCACCGCCGGCCTGAGCTTGACCATAAATGACAACGCTCCTCTGACGTGTGCGTTTTATCTCCTTCAGCTGGTTGTGGTCCTGTGACGACACGTCTCAGTGTTGGATGATCACATTCTTGTCTTTTCGCTGGGGGGAAATATTCCACTGGAAAAAGCCCTGAACTGGAATTTTTATTAATGCAAAAGTTTTATCTGTAAAGCCGGTGGCCACAGTAGAGTGAGCAGTGTGTGTGGAGAGGGCCTAAAGGATCTGCTCCAGTATTAAACTGGTAGTTTTTGAAAGATCCCTGCAGCCAATCAGCTGAACACAAGGCAATGAAATCATAATCTCCTTTCTGAGGCTTTATTACTTCCTGAACTGAACTTGATTGTTCTCATAAAAACAACATTTTTCTTTGCGTGTGTGTCACTGTTGCATTCCTGCACCTGTCGGACATGACTCCTCTGTTTGCTCCAGCCTCCCCCCCCCCCCCCCCCCTCTCTCTCTCGCTCTCTCGCTCTCTCGCTCTCTCGCTCTCTCGCTCTCTCGCTCTCTCGCTCTCTCGCTCTCTCGCTCTCTCGCTCTCTCTCTCTCTCGCTCTCTCTCTCTCAAGCAGCTGGTGATTGTAGTTTTCTCTCACTTCCGAGTTCATGTTTGCTTTTTCATTCCAGTCAAACACGGTGATATCCTGTGGCAGAGAATGGCTGATGTTGACACGTATTGAATCTGTGTGTTTTGTGTTAGTGCTGCCACTGTGCTTGTGGCATGGAAAGGAAGGAAGGAAGGAAGGGAGGGAGGGAAGGAAGGAGGAAAGGAGAGGAGATGGCGGGGTTTAGGAAAAGCACTCCAAATAAGGTCAAACTATTCCAGTCGTCCTCCAGCTCTCTGTCGTGCTGGATCTCTCTCGGCCCCTCGTATAACAAGTCACTCTTGTCCTTCACCCTCCCCTGCTTCCTCGTCTGTTTCCCCTTCTTTAAGTCTTTTTCTATTCTCAGTTTTCTCTCTCTGCTCTCGCTCCACTTCTCCACATGTTGTTTACGTTGGGAGCCTCTCTCTCGCTTCTCCCTCTGCCATCCCGTCGCCGCTTGTAAATTTGCAGTATCATAGCCCACAGTAGCAGATGGAAATAGCCCAGAGAGGAAGTATCTGCCAGCAGGGTGTGTGTGTTTATGTGTGTGTGTTTGTGTGCGAGGGCAGGCATGTGTGCAGGCACGTTGTCCTTGCACATTCTTGGGTTCCTTCCTTTTTTTTTATTCGGTTAAATTTCACAACCATATCTCCAGATAACTGAAAAACACTGCGGTTTCTGAGATACAAAGGAAGTTTCAACTTGCACAGAGCAGTTTGTCCTCACCCAGCCTGTGTTTATGTGCTTTTAAAAAAAAGACGCAATGAAAAGCATTAAAATCCTGCGTGTTAAGTCGATTAAATCAATAAGAATCAAATGAGTTTGTTAGAAATGAGTTGTTGTCCTAAACAAACTTTTTATTTCAGTTTTTTTTTTGATTTACATCAATAAAAACTATTTTAAAACGTTGGTGTGTTGTTGATGTTTCCATTTCTGTGATAATTTTTCATATTCACTCATTTAACTGATTAAGAAACATTATTATTATTCTAACACTGTTCTGTGATACTTTGTGCTGCAGGATCCTTTCAAACTTGGATCCTCTAAGTGCTCATTTCCTGTTTCCTTTTATTTGTTTAATTTATCTTTTATTGCCTCTATTCTCTTTCATGAAGTCCTTTGAGTTACATTATTTATAAACTGTGCGTTTCCTTCTCTCCTCCTCCGTCCTCCATCCATCCATCCTCTTCCCTTCAGTGAGGATGAAGACCAGGAGCCCCTGGCTGTCGTCGGCTCCCCCTACTGGATGGCCCCCGAGGTTCTCCGAGGAGAAGTGTACAATGAGAAGGTAATGACGGATCCCTGCCTTCATCAGAGTGCAGCTGCAGGTTGCTGCAGCGGTCCAAGGTCCACAGTGGGTGTGATGTGATGATAGGCGCTCAGAGAACGGAAGCCGAGCTATAAATATTTAATAATTCAGTTATGTGTCACAAAAGCAAACAAGGATTTCGTGAGTAATTTAATTGCATAAGAGCTTCACGTCCTGAGAGGGGTTAACGGGGGGGGGCTCTGTGTAGCTTGGTGGAAATCCTCATTAAAACTTTGAGTTGTATTTATGTTTTATGGAGGAGTTGCATAATCATGTTTTCAGACCTTTATGCCTAATTAATTGTAAAGCACATGTAAGTGAAACCTGAGAGAAAGTAAAGTCTAAATATTTGTTTATATTCTTTCATTAAGTATTTTTCGGGGGGACAAATGTTAGAAGATAAGATCCAGAACTTGTTTGTGTGTCTCTCTTCATCTTCGTCATCTCCTCTTCCTCCCTCTGCGCAGGTGGACGTGTTTGCGTTCGGGATCATCCTGTGTGAGGTCATCGCAAGGATACAGGCCGACCCTGACATCCTGCCACGCGCCGAGGTATGATGCCCTCACACCCCCACCTCCTCCTCCTCCTCCTCTTCATCACATACTCATTTCTTTAAGCTGCTGATTATTGAACAGTCCGGCCTTGTGTGGAAAGATGATATAGAATAAAAGACCTGTTGTTAAAGGAAGTTGAGTCCGAGGGTCACATGACTTAAAACTGTAACTGCTCAAATGAAGTGATGACCTCTTAATGATCCCAGTTATATACATTTAAAGGATACATGTAGATGTTACTGAGCAACAGCGCCCTCTGCTGTCGGGTGTGGGGATGGACTCTGTTGGGCGCTGTGGACTGAATTAATGTGTTGACTGCCTAGTCCCACTCACTGAACTCTGGGTATTACCCATGATCCTCTGCTTCCTGAACACAGTAGACTTGTGGGTCCACACACTGTTGTTTTCTGTTTTATAATAACCTGTGTAGTTCTGGACACGGGATCCGTTGAACTCTGATTCGAAGCTTTGAAGCTCTAACAAAAGCTTCTCTCCCTCTTGTGTCTGTTGAGTAATTCAGCAGCCTCATCTCGACATCAAACGAAAGGCTGATGTTAAAAGATTTTTTATGCTGTGTAATTTTTGGAAACAAATTTACAAGCGCAAAGAAAAAACCCCGGGGGAAACATTCGTACAGACGTGACTCTTGACCCTGGTGTCCTTCTCTTCGTGTCTCTGCAGGACTTTGGTCTGGACGTTGAGGCCTTTCAGCAGATGGTGGGCGACTGTCCCTCAGATTTCCTCGAACTGGCCGTAACCTGCTGTAATGTAAGAAACTCCCGTCACTCATTTCTGGTTCATTCTGCAGCTCAGGTCCTCCCTCCTGGTTCAGTGTGTCTCTGTTTCTGTTGAGCTCTGTCTCCTCTGTCCACGATGCTCAGTCTGATTCTGTCTCTCCTGTCAGATGTCTTCAAAGCTCCGTCCGTCCTTTTCCCAAATCGTGGAGGAGCTGGAGAGGAGGCAGGCGGAGAGGAAGCAGAAGGACGAGGTCAAACGTGAGTCGTCCCCTGAGCGTCAAATCCTATTCCTGAAATGTTCCTTTGTTTACCTTTTTTTTGTTTTTCTCGTTTAAAGCCGTCTCTCCAGCCGTCGGGCCCCTGCGGAGTTCCCTCTCCCGCCCGTCGGACCCTCGACTCTCCCGCAGCAAGTCAGACATGCTCCACCCCCCGGACACGCCCCCCTCCGTCCACCTTGCGCCCCCCGCTCGCGTCAACCCCTTCTCTCAGAGGGAGGACCTGAACGGCGGCAAGATCAAGCTCTTCGACACGCCCAGCAAGTCGGTCATCTCCCTGACCTTCACGCTGCCCCCCCCGCCGGACTGCGACGACCCCTCGGCCTCCGAGGCGGACGGCGTCAACCTGCACAGGAGGCACCGGCGCTGCCACTCGCTGCCGTGCACGCCACCCCCCCACATCACGTCGGCGCCGAACACCGTCCTCACCGAGGAGGAGTCCCCGTCCGAGAGGAGAGGGGAAATAAACCGACAGAGCTACAAAGACGCGCTGCTGGAGGGGAAGGAGGCGGGGGAGCAGAGCAGCGAGACGCAGCTGGCAGGAGACTCGGGGCTTCCTCTGTCTCTCGAGCCGCTGTCCCTCGACCAGGAGGACGAGGAGAAAGAAGAAGAAGAGGAGGAGGAGGAAGAGGAGGAGCCCATGGACTGCACCAGCTCTCCGGACACGCAAGACGAAAGCACTTCCTCTCCTTACTCCAATCCCTCGCCTCCTCCCTCACACTCCTCCACTCCACTCCAGCCCTCCACCCCTCCCTTCTCTAACGGCTGGGGGTCCGCCATCTCCAACGGGCCCCCGTGCCTGCCCCCCCTCTCCTGTTTGGACAACAACAATGTGGTCGTCAGCCGGCCGCTGGGGTGGAGCACCTCCACCCCGAACGCCGCCGCCACCACCACCACCAACAACAACGGCTACCACTCACCCGGAGACCCGGCCGGCTCGTCCCCCTTCAGCAGCGGCCACTCCCTGGACCAGGAGGAGGTGGTCTCCTGTCCCGGCTGCTGCCTCGCCGGCCTCCGCTTCCCCTCGCTGTGTCTCCGAGCTCCGCCCCGCAGGAACCCCTACAAGAACCTGAACGGGGACCATGCGGCCTCTCGGGGGCTGCTCAGTCCGGGACCCAAGGGCCTGCCGCCCTCCCCTAACCCCACGACCACCACCACCACCAACACCAGCCTGGAGCCGGGCCTCGCCTTGCCGGGGGCGCAGACATAAGCCCCGGCTCCTCCACACCAAACACACGGGTGGAGACTCTGCACCGAAAGATCTTCCCTGGAAACGAAGTGGCTCTTCTTTGAATTTGCACAGATTTGAACACAGCAATACTCTGCTTCTCCTCCAGACTCACTGTGCGGTGCAGAGCGTCCACCTCCTCCAGACCTGGAGAGGGGTGGTGGTGGTGGTGGTGGGACTGGGAGCATGTTCTCTCTTTGACTTTCTCTTGTGTGTGTCGCCCTCTGCTGGGCTGAGGGCGTCGGCTGTGCCTGCGTGGATGAGACCGACGAGCCGATCCGCATGTGGACACTCGGGGGGGCGGTCGATTCAGATCCTGTGTATTTGCAGATGTCAAGATTCTTATGACTGATGATGATGATGATGCTGGAATGAGGAATGTTAAGCTTAGTATTATTACTGTTGCAATGATTTGTTGATGTTTGGTGCTGTTTCTGAATGAACAGGCAGTTTTTGCTTTTGTGTCTTTAATTATCAAGGTGTATAGTGCACTGCTGAGAGATATATATATATATATATATATGTGTGTGTGTGTGTGTTTGAAAGTGTGTGTGTGAGTGAGAGAGCTGTACACCGACTCTTTTGGTTTCTGTATGATCTGTGTCCTCCCTCCTGGTGAAGCACTTCATCTGTATTACTGTTGTTAAAAAGGAAGCTGTTGATGTTATTATTACTTTTGGGAATGAACGGTCGAAGACCTGCTTAAGAGATGTACAGATTCTTATTATTTAAACATGGCATTGAAATAAAAAGATAGAATGCAGTGGAGTTGTCCTGACTGATAATCATTCTAGATAATTATTTATAAATGTCGGATTATAATGATAAATACTGGATGAACAGTTTTTACGAGAATAAAATCATAAAGAAGTTGCAACTCCTAAAAGATTTGTTACAACTCAACAGTCATATTTTCCTGCTCAAGGGTTTTAACTTCCAATAGTTTCAAACCTTCTGTTCAGAAAACAATCTGTTGATCTTCAGTTTATTGAGAACGTGATCAGCTGAGTAACTTTCTCCTCTTCCTCTCACTCCTCTGTTTTCTCCTGCTCTCCTGTTAAGTAGCTTACAGCCTCTTCTCTCTCTTACAAAGTCACCAGCCTCCAATTAAGCCTCCTGGCGTCTCCAGCCCATCATCCTCCTCTGCAGCTAATTCCTCCTGCTCCTCTCTGTCTCTGTGTTTGTGTTGAAGTCCGTCTCCTCCCGTCCGGCTGCAGGTCGGAGCTGAGGCCGTCTCGGTGTCCCCCGCTTGATCCGCGGGGTCACCGAGTCATCATGGAGACAGCAGGTGTAGCCCCGGGGGGGTGGAGGTCGGCGGTGGCGTTGTGTGTGGTGGTCGTCCTCCTCGTTAACGGTGAGTGTGAGACACGATGGGACAGTTGTAATGTTTTTGTTCCTCCTCCTGTGTGTCTGCTGCACGAAGTCGTCCCCTCTGATCAATCATCCGTGTTAAAGTTGTGATAATCAGACTTAACGGGTCAATGAGCATCAGTGTGTGTGTGCTATTTTTAAGTGTACGGCTTTTATGTGCGACCTCTCCAGGGTCGAGCGGGTTAGTCTGTTACACTGCAGTGGAGTCACTGGACTTAGGCTGCCTCCTGCGGTGGACCTGTCCCCGTGCCAGTCCCAACACCACCTACAGCGTCCAGACCAAGACACAGGGGTGAGGCTCACTCTGTGTGTGTGTGTGGGGGGGCACATTTCCACAGTCACATTATGGACACTTGTCTTCCTTATGGGGATGAAAAGCAAGTCCCCAGGATGTAAATGATTACATTTTCAGGTGCAGACATGTTTAAAGGTTTAAGTTAATCAAGTCCTAACAAAGGTCAAGACTTGCTTCAGCCTTTGAGTTAAGGTTAGAGTGAGTCTCCAGGAAATCAGTGTAGTGACCTCAAGTCCTGGAGACATGTGTGAGTGAGTCAAGCTTCACATTTTAGTATTTGTATTTATACACAGACACTTTTTGCTTCCCTCAAAGACAGTTTATGTATTTTAACTTTCATCTTTTTCGTAACTTATTTGAAACTCTTTTGACTGAATAAACTTGTAGTTCTTATTTATGTTGGTGTGTTCAGTGTTTGCTTCATATTCTAATTTAGTGTTTAATTATGTGACTACAGTTTTCATTAAAGGAACATGTTGATGGATTATCACAGACGAGTACAGGTCACAACTTTGACAGGATATTGATTCAAAACCTTTTAAACTCTGAATAAAACAGAATTTAATGAAAGTAGTGGCCATTGACTTTTGTATAATGGTTTATGGCCAGTAGATGACACAAACCTTATTTCTGATCAAATCTGACCTGAGAACAGGAAGGTTCAATAAATGTTGTAAAGTGACTTGATGGTTAATAGATGGTTTGAGTTTTCTGTGAACTTGAAAAGAACGAGCAAGAGAATAAGTGAAAGAATTCATTAAACAAAGCCTGTGAGCTTTATCGAGTCTTATCGGCTCAGGACTAACGGGGGCAGAGCTTCTGAAACGAGAGCTTCACGGCTCTGGAGGAAATTCCTTTGACCGACTCAGTTACTTCCTTTAAATCAAAGCTTAAAATCTGCTTTTATCATATTTTATTAGTTAATTTGACCTTATTCTAGTTGCTGTTGTCTGATCTTCTCTGTGCGAGTCTCTGACTGTGGGCTCCGTGTTGCAGGGGCCCCTGGCAGGACGTGTCATGGTGCGTCCGGCTCTCGTCCCGCAGCTGTGACCTGTCCCGGGCCTTCTCAGACTTTGAGTTCTACAACGTGATTCGTCTCGGCGTGCACCTCGGCCCCGGCTCCACCGCGTGGCTCAAACCACGAGAGTTCGGCTACAGCGACTTGAGTCAGTGATAATCTAAGGATCTACAGCAACTGGAATTCAATGGTCTCGAAATCTGTGACTCAGAGTTTCCAGTCTCAGCTGCTCTGGTTGAGGGAAACCATCCGACTCTGTGGCACAGGATTTGAAACTGCTGCTTTCAGAAACAGTTCAACTGATTCACATGTTGGAGTGTTAATAACTGTATCTCTCTCTCTCTCCCAGGATTCAGTCGTCCCTCGGTCTCGGTCTCTCAGAGAGACGAGCGGCTGCTGGTGGAGGTGCGGTTCCCCTGCGCTTCCAACAGGAGGTGCTCTCCGGAGAGCTGCTGCCCCATCTCCGAACTGACAGACCCCCGGACGACGGTGACTGTGTTCAACAAACGCCAGCGCTCAGAATATCAGGTCCAACAAGTCCTGATTGTCCTGATGGAAATGTACAAATAAAAAATATATGTATTTGACAAACTTCTAATTGTTTAAATCTGTGTCAGGGAAATGTTTGTTATCTGTTGAGTCTGTGGTTCTGGTTTTGACGAGTCCGGGTTTGGTTTTAACCTTCAGACTCGTACGGTTTGGACCCAGGAGGTCGTGACCTTGGTCGAGTTCTCTGGTTTGTCTCCGGGTCAGAACTACTGCGCCGTGGCCAACTTCTCCCTCCCGGCCTTCTCCATGGCGTCGTCTCCGAAGTCCAGACCTCAGTGCGTCCAGATCGTCTCCATATCAGGTGTAAAGAGGAAGAGAGAATGTCGTGTGTATATAAAAGTTTAAAGACCTGACATTTATCAGATCTGTCACAACACTGTAAAACAAAAGGAATCTGGTCCTGGTCCAGAACTCGGGATCTTTCCTTTGACCCAACGTGTCTCTGTTTGTTCCTTAATCCCTGTTTTACAACCGAGTCCAAAGGTGCAGTTAATCTCCTGCTGGTGTGTTGGCTCGTTCTTCAGCCTCACTGTGGATTCAGCATGTTCACTACTGTTTGTGTTCTCCTGCCACAGCGGCGCTGCCTGTGCTGGGTCTCGGCGTCCTGCTGGCGTCCCTGCTCCTCGCTCCGCTCCTTGTCGTGGTTCTGAGGAACCCAGGACGAGCTGCAGTGACTGAAGCTCCACCGAAGACTCCAGTATGACATGTGTTCTCTCTTTCCCTTTTCACAACTCTCGATCTGCTTTTCCTTGACAGCTCTTTCTCTTCTTTCTTTCCTCAAGTCCCCTGCTTGTGATCCCGTCTCGTTGGACCCCCTCTCCCCGGTCCCAGTCGACCCTTGTGACATCCACATCGAGTTCCCTGAAGACCACATGTCCATGGAGACGTCCTCCAGCCTCCCCTCCTCCAGCCAGGACCACACCTCGTCCAGCAGTCCTCTCCAGCGGGACTGTGTGGCAGTGTACTGGGACAGCGGAGGGATGGAGCTGGAGCGAGGCCTGGACTCTGGCCTCAGCCTCCCGCCTGTGTGTCTGTCCTCTGAGGAGACATGTGACAAGATGAGACTGATACAAACAGACTGAGACACTGTCTTCATGTCCAAATACCTTGTTATTCACATGACACATTAGGTTATTTATATTGTTTTACAAGTATTGGTCAGTATGTGGCGACATGATTTTCTTAAATGAGCTTTGGCTGGAGACAGAATGGTCGAGAGCCAACGTCCAACTGTCCCTTAAATTCAAGATGCACTTGAGAACCGTGTCCATGTCTCATCTGCAAACATGGAGGAGGCGGAGTTTATAAGCTATACGACAACCAGCCACCAGGTGGCGATTGAGATACTTTGGCTTCACGTTCGCGGAGCTGCCGTGTCGTCCATCTTTACAGTTGATGATCCTGATCTGCACCAAACTTTAATAAACTCTTTCTTTGCACTCGTCAAATCCTTCCGCTAAGTTTCATGTTATTCATACAGTAGCTTCTGCAGAATCCTGCTCACAAACAAACAAACAAACAAACATGGGCTAAAGCATGACCTCCTTGGAAAGTTTGAGTTGGACAAAATAATCAATATGAAGAGATTAAAGGTTGGGCTTCATGAACATTTCTCCCAGTTTCTCTTCAAGACATCGATTCCACTCCAGTTCCTCCTCTGACCTCTGACCTCCCGTTCTCCTCGAGCTCATTAACCACAGACGTCATGTTCCCGTCCTCTCGATCGAACTGTTTTTCCCACTTTTCAAACTGGGAGCACATTTCTCTGGCTCCGGCACGAGTCAGGGAATCGACTGGTGAGTGAGATCTGCCAGTGGAGCGGAGATGGTTTATCCGACTGGTCCAGAACGAGATGTTTATCTCTGCGTGTGCTCGTCCGCGGATTCGGTGAAAAGTCTAAATCTGGTTGCGGTTCTTCCCGCTCTGCGTCTGGTGCCGAGCTCCAGTGTCACTCAACAGGCTCGTCCAAACCATCATCTGCATAAACAGGAACTAAGAAAACTCCTGACCCCCCCCCCCGACCTGCAGCCAACATGCCGCTCTCTGCCCCTCTGTAATGTCTCTGACTCACAGTTGCCCCCCCGTGACCGACACCTCGCCCTGTGTCCTGCATGACGCCCGGGAACATCTCGACTTCTCGCTGCTCGCCTCCTGTTTTCTGCTGATGCTTCATTCTTTCCGCGGCACCGGCGGTTTGGCCGTCCAGGGTTGTTTGTTTCCCCGTCGTCGGCCTCCTCCAGAGTCCACATGGACCTGGGGGGTCGGCCAGAGCTGTGCCGGGGCTTTCATTACGAAACACGGTGCTGACACGAGGTGATTCATGGATGAAGCTGGGAGGACTTGGCTCCGGGTGGGGAATCGAACACCTGACTACACACTAACAGATCTGCTGGTGGCTCCGGCATCAGGAAGCTGCTCAACTGGTTCTGTTCTGGTCTTTACTTAAGCTTTTCTGAAAATAAGGATTAATTTGGCTCATTGTGTGTCTGTGGGTGCACTCGTACTTATATCTCTGTGAGGACCTTTACTGATCCTCACTTTTACCAAAGGCTGTTTTAGGGTTAACACTTGACACCAATGAGAGTCCCCACAAAGATAGAAGTATAAATTGATTAAATAACTATAAGATGAATTATCGACACAACAAAATTATTTCAGTCCACCAAGGTTATTAAACCACCACCATAAGAACCATTATCTTTATAAAATAAAGGTTTACAAGCTCAGTCATTTAAGTTTGTTTAACATTGTCGTGAATCTATTTACTAACACTAATTTGTGAGAAACTTTAAAACTGCATTTCTGCTATATTATCGGCTACTGTAGTTTTTTCAGTGTGGTGTATTAATACATAATAAACATCCTGCATCATGATCTGTGTGTTTTGACTGAACCTTTTCGATAACAGCATTTTGATATTAAACAATATTTATGTATAATTAGTAAATATTTAACTGCAATTACTGGTTCTAGGTGAATTGCCCATTTAGTTTTTTCACCATAAGCTACATTTTATATTTAAGAACTTTGAACAACCCGTTTTCCAGGTGACTTGGTTCTACTGGATGTAAATGCACAAGTTTATTATTTTCATACTTAACTTCAGTCAGATGAGCTGCTGTGTTTATGTGACGAGAGGAGACGTACATCTTGTTCTTAAATGACACGTAAACCACGTGTGTCCCGTCTTTCTGGGTCTAGCAGGAAATGCTTAGTCACTGGCTCTGACTCACCCTCGCCCCCTGGGGGTCCGGCTCGGTTTCGGCCCCCAGCGTCGACACTGTGACCGGCCGCAGATGGTGAGTGACGCTCAATTAAGAAACCGTGTCTCGCTCCATAAACGCAGCGTGGCAGCACTTTCTCTGGGCTTCGACCATGAAAACACACACACGCGTCTCGAGAAACAAACTCACCAGCAGAACGGGGGGGGGTTGTATCAACAGTCTTTTATTTTTTGGCCGTACATTTCAATCATTCAATAATTAATATACACGATATATACATGAGCAAACAAAGATGTCCTTGTTCAGCCGACTTGCAGTAAAGGTTGGCAGTGCACTCTCTGCCTTTTTTAAAAACAGTGTCATTAAGTTTCTTCACTCTCTCTCTCTCTCTCTCTCTCTCTCTCTCTCTCACACAGCATCAGTTGTGTCGGTGCCGAAGCTGCAAACACTCGATCCACGTCGTCCTCGTCCCAGGAGTCTCTGCTCATCTACGCCAGTACTGAAGAGACACAGGAAAGAGGTTACAGACGTTTGGTCAGGACGCTCTGCATTCTGGGGAAAGACGCTCAATTGCCAGTTGTTAAAATGTAGAAGAGATCGATTACATTTCTGAAATGTTATAAAGTTACTTCTTCTTACGCCATCTCTTTAAATGGGGTTACTTGTGTGTACCAACCTGGGCAAACTTGTGTATCTGCTCGACCACGGCAGCGAACAAAGCTCCCACACTCTCATCGATCAGACTCTGCATGTAGTGAACCGCCTCCTCGTCCGACAGGTCCAATCGGAACTTGTCCTGCACCTGGAGTCAGAAAAACAAAAAGACATGGTTCCTCACTGATTCTGTTACTGGATGGTAAGACCTCAGAAACCACATGAAACTCCAGCATGTGTCCTATGAAACCTCCTAATATCATGAGCCATCCCAGTGTCCCCCCCACCTGTCCCTGTTCAGTTTAGTGTGACGTACCTTCCTAACAGTCTTGTCAGGCTCCAGCGCAATGTCGGGAATATTGGCGTCCACCATGAGGGAGAACAGATTCAGGATCAGGTTGGAGTATCTGAAGAAAAGGAAGGAAGAGGGATTATCTCTGTGGTTAAATACATGTTATACATATTATTCTATCTTCCTTGAAAAAAGGAAAACAGAAACTTTTACTTTGAAACATTTATGACAGGAACGGATGGACATTAGAACTGTGTGTGTGTGTGTGTGTGTGTGTGTGTGTGTGTGTGTGTGAACCCCCACCTCCTGAGGTGCAGGAAGGCGGTGTAGCACTGCTTCCTGAACTCCTGGTACTGCTCGCTCTGCATGCCCCCCATCCCCTCCACCATCTCCTTGCTCAGCTTCATGGGGGGGGGCAGCGGCTTGGGGTCGCGGCCCAGGATGTAGCCGAAATCGATGTGGAAGAGTTTCCCTGCAGAGGGAGAGAATAATGTTCAGTACTGTTCCAGGGAGAGCGGGATTCAAACCCCCAGGTGAAGGAAGACATGTGGCTCACCCGTCTTCGTCAGGAGCAGATTGTCCAGATGTCTGTCCCCGACTCCCAGGATGTAGGTGATGACGCAGTAGCCGGCTGGAAGGACACGGAGAGCGGAGTCACGTCAACACAAACACAAACACACTGAGCCCACGGCCGCTACACACACACACACACACACACACCACACTCACCACAGCTCTTCACGTAGGTGTCCATCACCTCGGAGCTGATGCCGTACGGCCCCTTCTCACTCGGTGCGTGTTTCCTGAAGAAGCTCTGTGGAAACCAACGATTGAAAGGACAGATTGTTTTTGTGCGTCTCCTCCACACAGCAGATTATTATGGGGATTATGTGTGAGGGTTGTGTGTGTCTGCTGACCTGGATGTTGCCTTCAGTGGCCAGGACTTCAGCGACAGGGACAGACTGGACAAACTGCATGAAACCTGGAACCAGAGCAAATGTTCTCTTCTTCAATAATCTGCCATTAAATTCGATTTTGACATTTTACCAGATTAAAATGTGATTTTACCGTGTTTGGTGCTGGTGGCCAAAACTTTGTAGGGAGTCAACTTCAGGTCCAGATTCTCTTTTCTCAGAAGCTGAGGACAGAAATTGAACAGATATAACTGTGGTGCACAGAAGCTGCAGGATCTGAAACCCAAACAGATCCCTAGAGTCATTTCTTACCTTGTCCATCAGGGAGATGATCTGCAGGATGAGCTGGTCCTGTCTCAGGTCGTCTCCGTGTTTGAAGATCACCGGGTACATGGCTCCATCCTCGGCCTTGAAGATGAGCTTGGCCGGCATCAGAGCGCTCTGACGCACAAACACAGAAACAACGACTCGTCAACAACGTGGCACACAGATATTTGATCTTAGTCAAAGATGAAACTGAATCTTACTGAAAAATAAAAACCCTGTTGAACTGTGTGAATGTCTTTTACCTTGAAGAGCGTCGCTGTCTCAGGGACGATGCCCCTGATCTTGATTTCAGGCTCCAGAGGAAGAGGAATCGGTTCGATCTCCGAAAGATTCACCTTCTCGTTGTCGGCCAGCAGAGCCTGCAGCCGCTCTGTCTACACACACACACAGACACACACACAGGGGGGAGACGTCATTGAAGACAACGCCAGATGATAATGGGTTTAAATATAAATGTGTTCCAGATTCGTTGCACCATGTTGGAGGTTGGCGTTCTACCGAGTTCGATTCTGTTCTTACCTTCTTCTTGCGATTTCCGCTCTCCCTTTGCACGGCCTTCATCAGCTGCACCAGCCGGTCGACAAACGTCTGCTGCGCGGCCAACAGCGAGCGCATCACTCTCACACACTTATCCCCCTGCAGCGGAGAGAAAGAGGGAGGATTAGCGGTGGAGCAAAGAGACGAGGATGAAGATGGTAAATGTTCCTGCGATGAAGAGACATCTGACCTTCAGTAAAGCCTGACTGAACCTCCTCATGACGTTCAGGTACATCTCGTGGGTCCTGGGATCCCTCTGCTGCGTGTCCTGATCCTCGCACTCCACAATCACGTACCTGAGGGAGGACACGGTTTGTTGGACGGACACACACAAACTTAAGACACACACTCATTCGGGAAAGGAAACTGGGAAATAGTGTCAGAAGGAAAATCCGAGCGGGTCTCACCAGTACAAGTAGTTGGCGAGAGTGGAGTTCTTGCAGGCGCGGGAGATGAGGAAGGTGCACAGGTCCTGCTGCAAAGAGACACACACGTTTGAGTTCACACACACTCATCACGACAGACCACAGCTGGACTCAGACCAGAGGGACTCGGTTTGATTTCCTGCGTTTCGGACGACCCAGGGAATCAGATTCTGCTTCATTAAAGTGAGTTTCTCTGTGTGACACATGTGGATTTATATTGATCAGCAGTGAATTCTCTCATGGGACTGTTGTTTTGAGCTCTCCTTACCTCCGTATTCTCGCTGTCGGCTCCTTCTTTGCCTTTCTGTGGAGCAGTGAAGGATCCAGATGTTCCGGAGACAATCTGAGAACTACACAAAACGGGAGAATGAAAACAAAACAGATTAATAACAGGTCGACGTGGTCGCGGAGTTGAATTTCGCTGCCTCCAGCTGACGGCAAAAGATTGTGGCCAGAGCTCTTCCAGTAAAAATCACAATAACCAATGACTTCATAATGGTTTTATAAAAGAAAAATAATCATGTGAAAGTATTCTGAGATAAATTTAGACCCAGGCTGTTGAAAACAAAATGAGGAAGAAAAACAAAATCCCAGAGCTTCAGTCCGCTCGGTTACATTTTTAAACTATTTCTTAATGATCCACAGCCGGAGGAAGCTGTTCCAACTTCTGATCCAAGTGCTGACCTGTCCAGAGCGGAGTCATCTGAAAGTCCCTGGCTGTCTCTCTTGCTGCCTGGCTCCAGGCCTCCCTGAATATCACTGAAGTTTTCATATTTGAGCGCCTGAACCAGCTGCAGCAGATACATCAGCAGGTCCTGGAAGAGAGAGAGAGGATTGATTATAGCGATGGAGCTACAGCAGGAATTTCTATGCAAAGTATTATTCAGTTAAAGTATGAATAGTTTAAAAAGTCAGAACTGACGGATACACACTTATATGTGAAACGGACCCTTCATCAACATTCGCCCACACACATACATTTACATCCCGTATTCCTCCAGGCCTCGCTCGGCCCTGCACGCCTACCTCGTCGTCTGCCTGTTCCAGTCGCGCCACCGCGTAGCGTCGGACCGTCGGGTTGGAGAACTGGGACGACAGCAGCTCCAGCGAGTCCTCCACGTCCATGGGCCTCCACTTCCCCAGCATCTCCAGAGCCTGCTTGGCCTCCTGGGGCAGATCCCAGTTCACGCACTTGAGGAACTTTGTTAGCGCCTGAGGCAAGAGGGGGAGGAATTCATTGGGTCACAAGGGGAAGTGAGGTTCGGAGAGATACTTAGATAAACTATGGACACGCCCACCTTCTCCTGAGTGGTGAGGTAGTATCTGAACTTCCACACCAGGTCCTGTTCTTCAGAGCTCAGCTGCTTGGTGGGAGGGTAGCTCACGATGATCTGGGGGGGCAAACAGACCGGAGGAGTGAGATCTGGACAGTGTGTTCTGATAATCAGCCATGAAAGGAATTCTTTAACATATTATGAAGCATGTGACTGAAGCAGCAGAGCTTCTCTAATCCCACATCAAGAGCGGGTCTCTGAGGAAGTCTGATCCAGGGTCTGAGAGGGTGGGACTCCGAACTTAAGACCCATGACACTTTAAAAGAAGCTTAAGAATGGCCTATATATCCATTTTATTCATTGTCATTACCTGCACAAAAAACAATAAGAGTTTGTATAATTTGGTGCAGATCCAGGGATTTCATTAAGTGAACTTTGAGGTTCGAGCTCGGCTGAGTCCACTAGTTTATGTTTTACCCCTCAAGATTATAGATCTGTACGTAGTATTGGGAGCCATTTTGTGCCATATCCCCTTTAAAAACTGAAGCCCCTCACGTTGAGCTGGTCCCGTGTGGCAGCGTTGGGCTTCAGGTCGTGATCCGATGGCCCACTGCGGAGGCTGCGAGCCAGTTTGTGGTGCTTGCTCTCCACCAGGTTCTCCTGGAAGGAAAATGTAAAGAAAACACAATGAATTCATGTTTATTTCACCAACATCATCACAGTCTTCATAGAATGTGCTCGTCCTCTCTCTCACCATGCCCATCTGTGGGTCAGGAACTTTGACGATGTCGCAGCTGGTGAGAACGGGGGACGTGTCGTCTCCGTCCTGAGGGGGGGGGGCCAAGTACACATCAATCACAAAGCTACCACCTAATATGAGCTGCTTGATATGCTTAGGATTATATTGAAATACCTTCTCATAGTAGACGATGCTGTACTCCTTGTCATTAGTTTTGACACGAGGGAACTCCACCATGAGGTACATGAAGTTAGAGCTGCGTTTCTCACTCTGCAGAGACACACATCAAAAATTAAAAACCAGAAGACAACATAGTTATGAAACATGCACGTATTCCTCCAATATCATTTTGTATAGACATATGAAAACAAACCTCGTTGATCATCTCAATCTCTCTGAAGGTGAGCCGGTCCAGCCAGTCCACCTTCACCATGTGGCCCTGCCGATGGGCCTTCGTCAGCTGGATGGACACAGGAGATGGAGAAAGAGGGGAATAGGAAAGAGGGGAAGAAGAAAGAGGGCAGGGAAACGAGAAAGACAGAGCAGTTTACTCAAAAACACACAAAAAAATGAGAGAATGTAAAATATACAGAGGTCGATGCTCTAGTCACAGCGTGGTGTTTGGTGTGCAAACAGCTTGACCAATCATGCACAGACTCATGTGCCAGCAGCCAATCCAGCGTCTCCACTCACACACACACACACACACACACGCTCAGTAGCCAATCCACTCATCGGTCAGTGTGGGTGACGGGGATGTGAGCGCACACTTGGCCATGAGCAGGAGGCCAGAACTCAGCAGGTTAGAATTAGTTCTCACTCTTTAAAAGATCGTGGATGAAAACCTGGAATCGACCTGAGATACATGAAGTCAACTGCACTAAGTGTTAATAACAAAGATGGAGGAACAAGTGAGTCTGTTTCAGGGGCCTGTTGGTATGGAATGGGATTAAAACTGATATGGATTCAAAACATTTGTGCCGACAGAGATCGTTTTACTTTGAAAAAAGGTTAGTATGGATGTAGCCATACACAAACACTTTTATAAAAAACTAATGGCAAAAGCAGAAAACGTGTGTATGATGCTTCAAAGAACACAATGTGTTCAAACCAGAACCCGGGTCAAAGTGTATTTGTATGCATTTCTACTGAATGCACAAAACACTGTGTGATACAAGTGAAAAAGACAAGTCTCCAATACAGTTTGGCCGAGGTCTTGTTCACACACGTACAGTACACTACTCAAACACACACACATTCTGCATCGCCCAACACTAACTCCTCCCCTTGTACTCACATCACCAAGCACCTCCAGGTCAGGGCCCTGGAACAGATCATTGTTTAGACAGGGCTTTGCGTCGGAGGGTTTCTCTCTTCATCCAACGTACACACTTTTTCATTTTGTCCCCCCCCCTCTCTTATCTCTTTCCTTTTTCTCGTCTTTTCAGAAATTCTCGGTCCTCTCATGCACTATTACAGTCCTCGCTCTCTCTTTCTCTCTCTCTCTCCCATTTGTAGCCCTGTTCTCTGATCCACACATTGTACCTTGGCGAGCCGACCCATCTGGTCCTCTGCCAGGCTGCTGCTGGTGCGTCCCGGTGTGGTGGTGGGCTCCCCTCCATCCCCCTCCACGCCCGGCCAAACCTTCAGGTCGTGCATCCCTTGTCGGAACATACTAGAAGGGGGGGCAGCAGCAGGATGTGTTTCAACGTTACATACTAATGTTTTTTCACAAATCAGCATGAAAGACTTTGCAGCTGTGGGCTGGGGAAAAAAAATGGGCACGAGAGTCGACTCACCCATATTTGCCGAACAGAGTGACAGTGGTGCCTCCCACAGGCACAGCTCTGCCAGGGCCATAGATGTCCCACACTGTGAGAGCCACCTGGGCACTTTGGGGAAGATCTGGATATTTGACTGGCAGCCGCAGCCACTCGTTCCAGCTGCGCAGCACAAGAGGAGAGGGAACGGAGAGAATAAAAGACAAGAGGAAATGTGAGAAAAGTATATTGATATGCTGATTGGGTTTTTTAAATAATGGGTTCATTTCAATGACAGCACTAAGAGAGGCATTAAGAATCCATGATGCTGCAAAGTAAAAAAAAAGATCTTTACAGCTTTCATGCTTCTAAATTAAGAAAAGGATGTAACTGACAAAAAGGCTGAGAATAGATAAATGTGGATAAATGAACATGTTATCTTTGGACATGTTTATGTATCTGCGATCTGAGGAGAAACCACTGGACTCACTTCCAACGTGTGCTGAACGCTTTGTACGAGGTGCGAACGGGCAAGGCGAGTGGTTTTCCTTCGGCGAACACCTGACATGTGACGTAGAGGTCCGAGCAGTTCTCCTGGTAGAGGCCGGAGAACCGGAGCATGGGGTCCTCCAGCAGCGCCTTGTAGCTCTTCTGCTCTCGCTTTCCTTCTAAACTGCCTCTGGAGGAGGAGGAGGAGGGGGAGGAGGAGGAAGAGGAGAGAGAAGATGGGGAGATAAGTCAGGGAAAAACAAAGAGGCTGTTTGTTGATGTCGTGAAGACGGACACGCCTCAACCTCTCAAAACTAAATCAAGTGATTTGAGACTTATTCATGGTCCCACTCAGATATTCACGACCATTTCAGAGAAGTTGGTAGATTGTTGTGCGATAACAAGACTCACAAGCTACACACATGATTCTCTTTAAGGGAGCTTGGAAACTCCTCCTGTTGACTGGGTCACGGTGGAGTAAACATCCTGCTTACTGGTTCAGTCATGTGACTTCAGTTAGACGGATACAATTAGCTGAAATGTATTTATTTCTAGTTAGTGGAAATGTATTCCAACTCACAAGATACTGGAATATAAAAGGTTAGATTTACACTCATGTAGGTTTGTTTAAAAAAATTGTTTTTCTGTTTATTGATTTGTCCTGTGTTTTCTTCATTATCTTGCCTGTGTGATGTTTTGAGTCTCTGTGTATGAAGTGTGTGTTCTAAATAAAATTGGCCCTACCTTGTCAAAAAGATTTAAAACCGCTTTGTACAGACAGTAGCACTTTTAGCTATAACTTAGTTAGCTAGCTCTAGAAGCCACAACAACTAACGTAATAGAGTCTATAAGAGACTATATCATCAAGAGGAAAGTCCACTGAGCTACAGTCATGTCCCTGTAACATTAAACCAACTGTTAAACCTTAAACCTAATGATCAGGGGACTTAAGTGAGCTTTTGTCCCCCCACAAGGGAAGTAGTGTCCCCAGATTGTCGGTGTGCAGTCAGGTCCCGCGACGGGAGAACTCACATCTTGAGCTGAACGTTGATGTCCAGGTCGCAGCTGTAAACATAGTTGAATTTATCAGTGTCCATCTTCCCACCGGGAAACACTGGAACCAGAGCCCTGCGAGCTCCACCATCAACCCCCCCCCCCCGGTTGATCAGAGACAAGGCCCCGGATCAGCGCACTCAAAGTCGGGCTGAACCCGGTTCACGCACGCGCGGGACTCCGTCTCAGTCGGTACCGGCGCTTGCTTGGGTCCCCACCGGCGGATGGAGCCGCTGTGCTCACGGTGAAGTCGGGGTTCGGACGCGGGGCTCCTCGGGCATGATGTGGTGTTTTCACCGAGAGACACAACAACACCGCAGACTACTGACATCCACAGCCAGGGGGAAGTCATCGAACCCGGATGCAGCGGAGCGCCGATGGGTTCACCGGCCGCGGTCGGATCGGGGATCGATTGGTCGGGCCTCGTGCAGGAAGAAGTGGGAAGTCGAGAATGGGCGGGGTTTCCGGCCCGCTTCTTAAAGGAACAGTACACCCAACTTATTTCTGAAGGGAGAATTCACTTTTTAACTACTTTTGGAGTTTCAGGGGCAAACTTGGTTGAAGCCAAAAGCAATACATTTAAAGTAAAAGTTTTCAAACTAAAAAACATAAAATAAAAAACATATAATGCCTCCATACTGCTCCTATTGTGTCAGTAACCCCCAATTTTCAAATTCGACACGATACGCAAAAAACTTGGTGTAAATGACACCAAGTTTCAAATGTGACCATCATTTATGATTTCACGTTATTTTGTGACAGAATGATACAGTACCTGTTTTACCTTTAGAATTAAAGAGAATATTTTGAAGTGACTGAAGTATTTAATATATAAACAGACATTCATGATGTGTATTTAAGCCGTTCATGTTACTTTGTCAGCAGTCTGTCTACGTGACTGATTGTCAGTGTGACATAAGCAGTGAAACACAGTCGTCTTATCAAAGATTCCACTCTCTAAGTTTAATGATTTCATGACGACAGCCTTGTAAAATTTTAACAGAAAGTTCTGCCCAATTAAAATGCGCTTGTCACCAATTAAGTGCACGTCCGTGAAGGGGAAACAGGCGTGTGACCGGAAAATCCTCATCTTATGTTTTGATGAGATCCTCCCTCTCGTCGCTGGTGACGACAACGAGCTGAAAAATCGGACAGTGAACTCATCCTCACGTTATTATAGTCGACACAGAGGCTTCAAAGAGTTACATTCCTGAACTTAGAACAGTAGAAATAGCACCTTAAACAAATTATAATAATTATAAATGACTAAGGAAACAGACTTCTGAAATGTCCAAACTTTTCCATCAGGGCCGTTATAATATAATTAACTGTATGTTCATATTAATGACAGAAAAAATGAGCAGAGCCTGAGAGAGGCAAGTGTGAGTCATAGAACTGAGAGACAAAGACCCCCCCCCCCCCCCCCCCCCCCCGATGAGGAGGACCTATCAACACTCTCCGACTACTGTGGGGTACCAGAGAGAAGGCACGTAAAAGCCTCCGTTATGTTGCCCCGGGGGCCTCCTATGAGAACTTTGGGAGGATTTTTCCAATGATCGCACTTGTCGCTCAGCAGATAGTAAACAAATGGAAGAAGATGAGATAATGTTTGTTTGACCCGGGGAGGAAGATGGCGCTGCATCGTCAGGTCAAAGTTTTTTCAGGGGTGAAACTACAAGGGCTGACAGAGATTTACAGAAATATTCACTCCTGCAGAACATATTAGAATTTAAACAGATCATACAGTTTTTTGGGCTGAGAACCAACTGATATCCAGGATTTATATATATACAAATAAAATACGAATGTAGATGCCCCAAAATGTACTTTATTTACCCATCTTCCATCCTTTCACCAAGGTTGGTGGGAATACATCAGGTGGTTTTTGTGTAATCCTGCTGACAAACAAAGGAAGAAAGAATTCATCAAACAAATGAACAAGGTTGAAACAGGTGGAGGTGGCTATTTTGAATATTGATTTTTCATTTCAAGTCAATGTTCCTGGCAAAAATATCAAACATACCCTCTTCCCTGGTAAACTGTGAAGATCATTGCAAATTTAATACTTCTTAGTTTCAGGGATGTAAGTTGGACAAAATAATTAATTGAATACATTACTTTTTGCTTTAAGAAACAGGTGATGAGAGTTTTTCTCCTTTTACTTTTGCTCTTGTTTTTGCTATTTGGCCAATTTGACTATTTCTTATTCATATTTTCTTGGGGTCTTGGAATGTTAACATATGTTGTGAATGAGGTTTCTCCTTCAATGTATTCCCGATCTGAAACAAAGGCAGAATGAAAGGTCAACCGAAAAAGAACAAAAGTGGGTTTTATGACAAAGGAAAAACCCACAGACTCAGAGCGAGGTGTTGGGCTTCAGTTTTCCTTGACGTTCGTCGACTTTCTCAAACTCTCCGAGCGATATGAACCAAATGTTTCCAGGAGATAATTCCTCCCTCTGTGTTTTGACGATGGCGTTGGTGTGCGTGCTCGATGAAGACATCTTCCATAGGTGTTCATTCGTGACGCAAAGCCCAAAGCTCATGATTCATACTATTTTCATAAACGTCAGAGCAATCAGTGGCTCCCTGTATGGAAGCATCTGTCTCCATTTATCCAGCTCTGTGCATCCGGACCAGTGAGGGCCTCTTGTTACTACTGTGCAGTCAGACACAGGGTGAAGGAGATCAAAGCTCCCTGCGGTGGATTTACATTTAAAGATTTGTTTTTCTTTATTAAAATTTATATCAGTGTTTTACATGTGAATGAGTCTCATGTTCAGTTTCTGGACGTCGACCTGCTCTATAAAACGCCAGTAAAGGTTGAATGGTGATGAATCATGTTTGATAATTTCACCCTTCTTCCTACTCCTCCTCTTCCTCCTCCTCTCCCTGGACGTCACCTCTCTCTCTCTCTGTCTCCTTGCCCTCCATCTCACCTCTCTCTTACCCTTCCCTCTCTTAGTCACAGCAGCGATGTGTCATTCTTTCTATCACTTTGGAGGTTCATGCCTGCTGAAGCGCAGCGAGCTGATCTCTGGAGAGCTCAGACGGTGCCAAGACTGCTCCACGCAAACCGCCACCACCTCCTCGCTCCCAGTGGATGGCACCCCTGACGCCTTCCCAAGCCAGGACTGGGAGAAGAAACCACGCCTCCACGCCGCGGTGGATGCACTCAGGATGTATAAATGAGGGTGCAAACGGATGAAGAAGAACCAGAGGCAAACAGGACCAGATGAAGATGGAGATGTCAAGGGTGAACTGGACTCTGGCAGCTGTGGGGATTCTCCTGTGGAGCAGCGGAGGCTCTGCTGCGCCCATGGAGTGCCACTTCGACTCAAGAGGTGAGACCCTTACACTTTAAACATCTCATTGGCTATTTGAGTAATGACCTAACACCACATCTGTTTGGTCCAGCTCTGTGTGTGTTTGAGGGAAGACAATACTCTCTGGGTGACACCTGGATGGACAACGCTTGCATGCAGTGCACCTGTCTGCACCCGGTTGGAGTCGGCTGCTGTGAGACGTGAGTGAACCAGCGTCCTGTGTGGTTGATTGTGCAGAACACTGCGGCTTTAGAGAGTCTGAATTAATTTAGGACTGACTCTTAACTGATGCATCATAGGGAAACTCTGGGTTGTAGTGAATTGAGATCTGGCAGCGGAGGAAGAAGTGTTCAGGGCCTTTAGTGAAGCAGAAGTGGCAAGACAACCACCTCCAATTTCTGTTTTAGCCAAATTAAAGAACAGAGATAGAAGCATCAGAGGTTACTTAATTATTAAAGGAGAAACAGACTCTTAGCGCTCAGATCAATGTACTTAGTTACTTTCCACCACTGGTATTCAGGGCTCAGGAACAATTCCTTTCATTTGGTTCAGGCTGTTTTCTTCAAAATGACTGTTCCAGCACAGTTGTTGATTCTTCTAAAGCTGCACGGTGAACCAACATAAACTGAGTAAGATGGTGCTAGGGGTTTCCAGTCGTCATTATAAACAATAAAGTTAAGATAGCAAGGAAAGATTTAGGTTTCCGAAGCTTTAAAAGTGTCTTAAAGCGACAAAGAGCCACAGAGTCTCCTCCTTTACCTCCAGGGTGCATCGGCCGGTGGACTTCCCCGCGTGGTGTCAGGTGCGTGTGGAGTCGGTGACCTGCAAACTGTCTCTGGTGCAGGCGGCCGACCCCCGGCTGCCCTGCCACCCCGGCAGAGACTTCAACGACCCGAGCCACGGATCGCTTCAGCTGCAGCAGCAGCTCGAAGGGTAGAGAGCCACTCCAACCCAGTCAACCATCTGTCTGATCTGTGAAAACCAATACTCACCCCAGTTAAATACCAGTAACTACTTCTGAACAAATATAAAACATTAACCGCATGTGTAAGTTCCAGTGTTTGTATCGTCAGAAATGTGACATTCGTCTGTGAAAGTATATTTAAATGAAACTGCAGCATTTTCCAGCAGAGAAATTTATGAAACATAGGAACAAATTAAGATTGAAGTTTACTTTAGATCAAATGTTTTTCAGTATATAATTTACATTAGTTATTAGAGTAGGTACATTTTCTGCCATTAGTGGCTCAAAGCTTCAGACCTAACTTCTGTCTTTAGATACAGAGTGTGGGGAACTTGTGCTAAAGATTGTCTGTAAAGAAATCTGTTTTTAGGGATTTTCACCTTAAGCCGAATGTCGGATCTTTAATCAATCCAATAATTACTTCTTGTAAATATAAACACAGTTTATACACATGCATTAATATATACAAACTCTGCTGAAGTGGACCTGTTCTCTGCTGTAACTCATTTAACCTACAAATAAAGTTCTTGTTTATAAAGAGAAATGAAGTTGAGTTCTGTGAAGTAAGAGATGAAGCTTTTAAACATAATTTTAATCACACTTTTAATTTCTCTTGTCGTAAATATATATATACACACACCTCGATCCCGTCCTCAGCTAAAAGAAAAACTGTTACACTGTAAAAATATCTTGGATAAGAAAAAAGTTCTCATAAAATCAGAAATAAAGTGTGCAGGACAATAAAAAGAAAAACTGAAATAAATATAGACAACAACCACAGAGAGAGTTGCACTTCACACAGTTAATGTGCGTCAGTTTTCCTAAAAAGGAATAAATGTCTTTAACATTAGGATGCATCGTAAAATGCACAAGACAAAAGGCAAATTAAAGGCTGCAAACAAATTCATTCCATCCCTGGCTCTGCATATACAATGAAACAAAAAACACAATCTGTTCCAGAAATGTGCACATCTGGAGAGAAAATAACAACAACAACAAACAAACAACAAGTAGTTCTTTCTCTCCGTGTCTCACAGTTGACCATGAAAACATCTGTCGACACATCAGAGACACGTTAGATATTAATCCTGTTGGTCCCTGTGAACTGGGACATGTAGGATGCCAAGGCTGGGTTGGTGGGCAGGACTTTGATCGGCAGATCCCAGCTGAAGGTGTCTACGTCCACGTGCTCCGCCCCTGCCCAAACTGTGACCTCTGATTGGTTCTGCAAAACGGTGGGTGGCTCCATAGGCTCCCGGGCCGTGACGAATTCAAAGTGCAGGCGCCAGCGGAGAGACACTGTATGGAGAGATAAGGGTTCAGGTCTCAAGTTCATGTTCGACTTAATTCTGAGTATTTTTGAGTTAAAATGAATCTTGATGAGCAACTGACAACTGATAGAACCAATAGAAGCCTTTTTGTTGTTCGTCAGCTGACGCACTGACCAGACTAACTGGACAGAACATGTCATCATTAGAATCATAAAATAAAAACAAAGGAAATAACTGGAGACGTTACACATCAGTCGTGTTTGTGTCCACTGGGGACTGACCTATGTCTGTGCTGAACCCTGGGGTGACGTTGAGGGGGACAGGGAGGGAGAAGTGGCTGGAGGCCGTGTGGAGGCACGACTCCATATGTCGCCCGTGTCCGGTCACACTGACTGCCTGGCCAGGACGCCGCTGGTACTGCTGCTGGATCTCCTCCTCACTCTGGAGGCTCACTGAATACTGGAGACACACAGGAAGTCATAATTCACATCATGATTCAATCTAAATGTGCAAAGTGTGCAGCGCTGTACAACCACAAGGACCTTCACTCACCTGTAAGCAGGGGATGTCCCCCTCTGAGAAGTTGAACGTGCCGACGATGTCCTCCCCGAGTCTGTAAACAATCTTGAAGATGCAGAACTTTGCCACTTTTCCTCGCATGTTGGTGATGTTGAACATGTCTGAAGAAAACAGAATCAAACAGGTCAAAGTGGAAATCCACATTTAAAAGGGTGAAAAAGTGGACACTATGATCTGAAACCCGCTGAGAATCGGACTCACGTGGGCATCGCCTGGAGGTGGTGACCATGAGCATGTCCAGTGCTCTCTCCAGAGGACGAGCATCCCTGCGGCTCGCTTCCTCTTCCTCCAGGAACGGGTTGGAAGGGGAGACCTCCTCATCCTGGGGAAACGGAGGCTCGGGCATGCCTTCAGATCAGACAGGAAAACGTCAGCAATTACATGTGCACCGCAGACAGAAGTCACAGGAAGACACTCTGGAGTCTTTATTTCCCCGGACGCCAGATGGTGATAACAAAATAATCTGGTTCTTTTCACTCAACACAAACCTTTCTAAAAAAACACAACATTTGTTTAGTTGCTGCAGGAATTTTCCTCATTCTAATCTTCACCAACAGCTCCAGTAAAGCAGAAGTAAGCATTTCACCATCATCTTGTGGTTTCACATCTCAGTGACACACCTCATTATCACTGAGGGCAGACACGTCTAGAACACAAGCGTTTGAAGCCGAGTCATCTCACCCTGCAGCACCAGCACTCGGAAGGGTACTCTCAGCAGTTTGATGGGCGAGTTGACTCTCTGGCAGCCGATGGTCAGTTTGTAGACGTACTTCACCGCCTGACCCCGGAAACTAGGAGGCCCGTCTATGGGCACGACCTCACTGTACGAATCTGTGGTGGAGCAGGTCACAAACACAAGAACATGGGTTTATTGGTAAATGCTGCATTAACAATTTGGCAAATAAAAATATATGTTTAATATGCAACTCTAATTAATCTGGGAAACATGCACCAAGCAGGCATATATTTCATCACAAATACTCATGTAAGGGAAACGTACAGGTTTTGCTCTCCCCAGGGTCCAGACGTAGGTCACAGAACAGTATCTTAGGTGGTGTGTCCAGCACACACTGCCCTCGCTCTCCTGTGGAAGACAAGAATTAGCGCTGCAGAGAATCCACATGATGCTATTGAAACAAAAATAAAAAAAATCTAGAATATTAAAATCTTTGGGTATTTTAGTTTGTAGGACAACCTGTCAAACACAACAAACCCTTGATGTAAATATACTTCTATCAATATTAAATATAACAAACTGTGATGTTCACTCCTTCCCACTGACCTCTACTGGGAATGAGCACCGTGTCGCTTTCGGCCTGGACGTCCTGTTTGTTGCCCGGGGTCGGCAGAGCCACCCGGTTCTCACTGGCATGGAACTGACAGTGAATCTGAGCGCTGGCCCACGCCAACATCTCACTGGGACACAATAGAAAAACAAGAGTTACACAATATTCTGTGTGTGTGTGTGTGTTTATTCCAGTTTTCACAACATTTTAAAGATATCGCTTCCTCGTCTCTCTCCTCTTCACCTCATCCTCTCTATTCTGACGACAGGATCTTCGTCTTCTCTCTGATTCATATTTAAGTGTCTGGGATCTACACATACATGACATGGGGGGTGGAGGGGGTTGCTGTGTTACCTGCTGGCCGAGGTGGAGAGGTGCGACATGGGGTTGGTGAAGGTTATGAGACACTCCATGAGCTCCCCGGCCAGGAGCACGGGACCTCGGGCCATGGAGGCCACCACCTCGATCATCTGCAACAACAAGGCTTCGTTAGAGAGATACAACAATAAACAACTGCGACCTGAAAACAACAACAAAGTGTTTGTGTTTATTCCAGATGCTAAATGGCTGCAGGGAACTTGTTTTGCTAACAGCTCGTTCCTCAGGATCATTGAAACACTTACCTTGACCTCGAGGGACGCAGCAGCGAGTCAGTCACGTGTTCTTCTTCCACGGGGGGAACTTAAATAAACGTCTTGAGGGAAACAGCTCGATATCAAACTGTGTTTCTCATGAATTTGACCATATTTGATGGAGTTAGCCCCGAGCCCGGCTACAGTAAACAAGACGGTCTGAGTGGAGGAATTCTATATCCGGTGACGTGCGACCAAGAACCAACCAAGGGACAAACAAACCGGAACAAATATAAATATTTATATCAACAAGTATCCGTCAACTTCAATATCAAGTTTCAACCTAAAGTCCGAGGGAAATCTAAAGTTGAATTTGTCATTTGTCAAGACTAAAACAATAACAGGAAAACTCCGGTAAAGTTATTCGTCGGCCATTAAAATGCGTCACGTGGCACGAGAGAACGAAGGGTTACACGTTGCTATGGTGACGACCCGGGAGGCGTGAAATCAACACAGACACACAATCTTCGTGTGTCTCTCACAAACACGAGACACTTCAGAGAAACAGCTTAAATACACGTTTATTAACTTTATGTTCATAAAATGCAGCGACAAAGGGAAATTAAAACAAAGTCGACATGAAGAAAACCCCTCCTCGCTACGCAAAGTGGTACAGCCTCTGTGGAAAGTGGGATAATACGCCCCTGGGTCTTGTCTGTCAGGCAAACATCGAATCTTTACCGGTTCTCTCTGTCCGGCAAACATTACATCGGACTCCCGCGGCCTCCAGGAACCAGTATTCACCCCTGGGTTATGATTTAATCTAGTTTAGCAGCTTGGTTATAGAACGATGATCAATCCACAGGCAGCCCGCCTGGGAGACTAACCCGAGGGCTGCACTGAGAGGCTTGATGATGCTGAGGTCGGGTCCGAGCTGCTGAGGGAGGACGACGTCGCCCCGACACTCAACAACAAGCAGCCTCTTCTCTGAATGGTGAGTTAGCCTGATGAGTTAGCTGCTGCTGCTTGCGGGCTGTATAACCTCTGGTAGATCAAAGCTAACGCTACATGCACGTGTAACAATGTTGATCTAGAGCCGGTGTGCGGGCACTTCCGGTGGCCACAGCAATGTGTCACTGATTTAGTAAGGGCTGCTCTCGCTGTCAGTGGTTCCCAGCGGTTTGTTTGTGACGTGTTACTGGTCTGAGCACCAATAATAATCGATCTGTGTTTCCCCACCTGGTGAAACATGCCCGTTTACATTGAAGCATCAAAGGCAACTTTATTTACATATGGATGGCAGCTCCTGTTGACAACGGAAGTGCCTCTATGAGCTGCCGCTGCCATGATGTGAGCTTACTCCTGAATGTCCTGCAGGTAGAAGCGATCCCTGTTGTTTGTTTTTAATCATCTGATCCTGTTTGATCTCACTGTAGGTGTCCCTGCTAAATGACTGAGATCCTGGGTCGTGCTGCTCAGGCTGTCATCCATCCATTCGTCCACTCAGCAGCCACAGCTGAGGACACATCCACCATCCGGGCTCCGTACAAAGGGCTCTGTCTTCTCTAAGATACAGGAATCCAGAGGGTTATACTGAATCGGACCAATAAGACCCTCGGGATATGAACCTATGGAGCTGTAGAGACTGATGGATCACGTGGACAGTGATAAGATAACCAATGAATGAAGGAGCTGGTATTCACTACTCGTCTGGTTATTCAGAGCCTGCCAGAAATCCAGGTTGCCCCACAGGGAGAACTGTGCCGTTAACTTATCTACCTTAAGACCTCTACGCCACATGCAGCCACCGCCTCTGGGTGTTAGCGCCACGGTAAAGGCACGATAGATCAACTCTGACAAAAGGTGTGGACAGATCTGTGCTCGGGAGAATTTCCCCGCTCCCATTCATTACATAACGCTCCCAGCTGCTGGAAACCCTGCCACAATGACTACAGAATGGGGAGAGAAGTTCACAGCGGACCTCATGACTAGGTATGTCTCCAAAGAAACAGGGTATGGCGTGCCCAAGGAGGGCTGGCGGATCTGTCTGGCACACGAGTTCAAGGAAAAGAGGAAACCCCTACAAGCAAAAGACGTGTCGCTGTCCAACATCTGGGATCACGTCGGCCTCGGAGTCAGGTGAGAGAGAATTTTATTAATTATAAGGATGTGCCGATGAAGGTGAAGCAGTGAGAACCCCCGGAGGTCACATACCTCTGCCGGGACTCACGCCCTGTCTTACAAAGTGAAAATAGGTTCCTGGATTCACCAGTTTATCCAGATCCACTTCCAAATCTAACAGATTGGACTTTCCCCCACCCCTCCACGAACTGAAATGGTAATTTAGTTTTATGGTTTTGGCATGGTGCCAAACTAATAGACAAAGGCCGGTGAAATCAACCTCTCTGAACTCCGGGAGACTTTTCCTCACGCTGGAGGTTTCAGTTTAGACTTCCATATGTCATCGTAAACTTCAGTCTATTTACCATTTAACCCATGATTGCATTTCCATTGTCTGCAACCTGCAGAGCCATTATCCTATGGTGTCATATTTCTCGAGAGCAGGTGTTTAATGCAGCCCTGCCTTGAAGCAGCTGATGGGACCACAGCTCATCTTTTCAAATTTTCCATGCAGCCCCAATAGAACACAAAATAAAACAATCACTTTAGCACATTAATGCACTTTAATATGTAGTTGACAGAATATACACCAGATTTATCACAGTTAGACCAAAAGAAGCATTAAAACATTGTGCTTCTAGGGGATAGAGCGGGTGTTCTGCAACAAGAAGGTTGCTGGTTTGAATCCCACTCTTTCCCATCTGCATACCTAAGTGTCCTTGGCAAGATACTGAACCCCTAAATGGCCCCTCATAAATGTTGTGTGTACTAAAAAAATGTAAGTTGGACTTCATGCAATGTAATGTAAAACAGTTTTAAAAATGATCAATGGTGTGTTAATTATTAACCTAAGTCATTTACCTTGGAACAAAACTTCTTAAATAACCTTTACACTCTCTAACTGACTCAGATGGCAGCTACAGAGAGTTCTGTGTACAGATGGCGGGGGCAGGTTCTTTCACAATGTTCTCATACATTCTGTTGTGCAGTTGTAAAGATGATTGACGGCTCTCAGGTTCTGCACAATAATAGTCACAGTGCTGTTCTCTGTAAAGGTTGTTGAGTTATCTCTTGATGCAATGCACATGTGGTTGACCCTTCTTTTAAAGGTCCACTTGAGCACTGGTTGCAGGTCAGCTAGTTCAAGGTGCAGTTTGTGGTCTCCTCCGTGACCCTCTTACAGTAAATGCAGGAAGGTCGAGGTGGCCTTTTATTCACAGTCCAACAAACATGACAGGAAACAGCGCATCCGCTTGAGCAGTCGCAACGGCTGAATCGTGCCCTACAGCTAGAGAGATAAAACACAATCTAGCACAGATCTCCACGTGTGTTGATCTTTTGAGTTTGTTTTTGCAACAACCTGCTGACATCCGAGACTGAAAAATGGGACAATGTGCAGAACATGATTTGGCTCACGGCCACTTTACCTTTTTTTATCGTGGAAATCTGGAGCGCTGATTGTCGAAGGAGTGTCAGTCGTCTAACTAAGATATCAGACCTGCTCTTTAGTGATAGGGACTTGATTCTTTTCTTCTTTATGCTGATCTGTGTGTGTAGTATTTATTTTTTGTATCCACAAGACCCCTGCAGTACGGAACCACAACACAGGGTCTATCAAGCATAACAGGACAATACAAAATGTCCTCAAAGCTGCTCTGTGTTAATGTTTAAACCCAAACTTCACATTCAACTGCTCATTAATAGGTTGCAATGCCGTTGTAGAACAAACACACACTCTCATCCAAGGTGTGTCTGAGTTTGCTTTTGTTTGTCCCAAATGATTATGACAGCAGTTATGCAGGAGAAGGAGGAAGACTAGACACATCTTCATCTTTGCATCAGCGTTGGGTTATTCAGCTTAGACATTGGAGTTTAATAAGCTTATACAGCCTGTAATCACCGTGAGGTCCTCTGTTTGCATTTCAGCAGACCTGCAGAACAACACAATCCTGACAATAGATTAAACCTGCCCCGGCTTCAAATAACGTGCTTTAACCGATCCCATTCATCTCCTGTATCCACGGCCTCGTTGCTCCTGATGAACTGAGCTTTTGTGAGAGGTTACTGTTTGTACTTCTGCCAGGTGCTGCACAGAAATGTTCTCACAAGTACAAACTTTGCAGCTGGGAGATTATAGCTTGTTCAGGTATGCACACCGTTTCCTCCCTTTCACGTTCCCTGCCAATCGTGACTTCTGTTGACATAGTTGATATCTACACCAGAATTGTTGGCAATGCATTTGAGAGGAGGCTACCTCACGTGAAATAGAAGAGGGGCTATCTCATACTGAAAAAGACTAAAAGCTAAAGCGATGCAGGCTGCATGTAAGGGACATTAATGATCCCTGCAGCCAGTTCAGAGCTGAACTCATGACCCGTCTAATGCAATAAACTGATCAAAACAAAAACAGCTTTATACTTTCGGAATATTAGCAGAAAATCAAGCATGACTGTGATCAGAGGTCGGATCATAAACGGATTAGTGACTCTGAAGATGAACTCCCAAGCCTCTGGCCTAAGGCTCCAGGAGCCGCTTGAGACCTTTTGTAACGTAGCCTTATTAATATTTTACTCACAATCCTGGTGCAATAGCTGGTGCTGCACAAAGACACACACCTACACAGTCAATTTAAACCAGACAAAGTCAAATTACCACATTGACGTCATTCCTCTCATGTTACAAGTGCGTCTTTCACATAGCTGCACATTTCCCTCTTTTGTGTGTGTGTGTGTCTCTGTGTCATAGGCTACCCTTCTGACTAATGGGGGATGTTTTGTCTGATTTTACACAATTCCTAATTGGTAAAATGCTGCTTAAGCACTGACTTGGGTTCAGGGCAGAGTCTGAAGGCTTCCAGGGGTCTGCATGAAAAGACCCCTGAAGTGACCTGTGACTGTGTGTATCTCTGGTTGTGTGTGCGTGCGTGTGTGTGTGTGCTGTGAAGACCAAAAGGCTGACAAAGAGCGTGGAGAAGTAGCACAATAACAGATAGCATGTGCTTGTGATGGTAAATTATAAAGTTATGAGCAGCTAATCAGTTCCATTCAACACATGTCTGTATGCAGGGTGTGTATTGTCTTCACACCTCATTTTCATGGTGTTATGTGACTGTTTTTGAGTTGTTGTTTGTTGATTATAGTGTTACTACACATCTAACTCTCACACCTCTCCACCTCCACTGTGTTCAACCAGGTATCTCAAGTGGTGGTACAGGAAGACCCAAGTGGAAAAGAAGGCTCCGTTCATTGATATGTTTGGTGCCCAACCCTTGCGTCAAATATATGGTGAGTACGGTTCTTTTGTAAAAACATTTATTCAGTCACCGATTTATTTGTCAGTGTTGACTCTATACTCCTGATTGGCAGGTGCTCCACTCGGTGGCATTGGAGGAGGAACCATCACGAGAGGCTGGAGGGGGGAGTTCTGTAGATGGCAACTCAACCCGGGAATGTACGAATACAAAACTGTCACAGCAAATCAGGTATACAGGGTTTTAAAGCCACTCGTCTAAAAGCACATATCATAAAGATTGACTCAGTTTAAACATATTTATCAATATGAGCTGTAGCTTGTTGGATACCTATTCAAATTTCTTTCTGTTAGTTCACAGTTTGTTTGCGTCGAGGAGGACAAACGGTTTACCAGCAGGTGCTCTCTGTAGAGCGGCCGCCCACGTTACAGGGCTGGAACTGGGGCTACTGCGGGGAGTATGCCTTCTACCACGCCCTTTACCCTCGGGCCTGGAGCGTCTACCACCTGCCGGGCCAGAACGTCACCCTGACCTGCAGACAGATCTCCCCCGTCATCCCCCACGACTACCAGGTGACTGAAGCTCCCCCTGGAGTTCATTCAGTCCAAATATACCGGTTCTGAATATTCTTTTTTTTTAAGATTGTGGTTTTAGATATTTTCCAGATTCAAGCATCACATCTTGGTCATTAAAACTCAGGCTTGACTCATTATAAGCATTATAAAATGTGGTAAAGCAAAGATTTAAGACGGTATATTCATTATATTTTTATTAATAAACGCATACTTTCCTTCAGGACTCCAGTCTCCCAGTGGCCGTGTTTGTGTGGGACATAGAGAACCAGAATGACTATGATCTGGACGTCTCCATCATGTTTACTATGGTCAATGGATCCGGGCACAAGAATGACAAGAGCGGAGGACACTGGAATGAACCATTCCAGCTTGAGAAGGAGGGGGAGACAGTGTCCGGAGTCTTGTTGCATCACCGCACCCCCGTGAACCCGTACACGCTGTGCATTGCTGCCCGAGAGCAGGTGTGGTTTGATTTGCTGATTGTGACCGTTTCAAGAAGGCGTCGGTTGTAGATCATGAGTTGCTCAATCAATTCCCTGGATTAATCTAAAGACTAGAAACAATAGTTGCTGTTTTCTGGAATCAGATTTATAATGATCAGCTTTTCTTTCTGAAATCTGCTTAGTTAATGAGGTTTTAGATTTACCAAGAGTGTGAGTTCCTTTTTGTTTGTGTGCACGTCTGAACAGCCGGACAGGGAGGTCAGTCACCAGACAGCGTTCACTCCGAAGGGAACCTGCAGCGCTCTGTGGAGTGACCTCATCACTGATGGACGACTGGACTCTCCCACAGGTTGGTGCTTAAAAACAGCTTGTGGAGGGATGAGACTGATGAGACATGGAACATATGTCTAAATGTCTAAAGCTGTTGTTGACTCAGAATGAGGAAGTTACATAAAGCAGCACGTGAGGTTTACACATTGTCACCAGACTTCTGGGGCCACAAAGTCTGATTTAGACGAGAGGAAGAGAGAATTTGACTGAATCAAACAGAAACCCTGACATCTAGTTGAGTAACACTCACACCTACATTGCACTGAAACTGTCCAGAGGTTTCAGGTGGGATTGAAACCGTCCATCATTCAAAACAAAACTAGACTTAGTTGCTTGTTATTCTTCATTCTCCCCTCGTTTCCTGTCCTTTCTCAGCTGTCGTCTCTGTTCAGACACATAACGGCTGAAAAACACAAACAAAATAAAACGGGTCATATTCTCCATATAACCTCTGCAGGTTCCAGCCCACCGACCGCTAAGGGAGAGACGGTGGCAGCAGCATTGGCTGTGGGCTGCTCAGTGCCGGCTCAGGGCCACAACACCCTGGAGCTCTGTCTGGCCTGGGACATGCCCAATATCACCTTCGGCTCTAGAGAGAGGGAACACATGAGGTACACAGCTTAGGTTTTCTTGTTTCCTGGGGTTTATATGGAAACTACAATCCTAGAAAATAACACAGAACAGATCTAGTAATGGAAAACAGATGTTGATGAACTCTCCTGCTGACATCACCAGCTTGTGGCTTCTCTGTTTCCAGGAGGTACACTCGTTTCTTCGGGACCAAAGGGGATGCGTCCCCGTCTCTCAGCCACTACGCGTTGACACATTACAAACAGTGGGAGAGGAGTATCGAGGCGTGGCAGACACCCATTCTGCAGGACAGGTAGCACACAGCTCCTAAATGTTTGTAGGTTAAATGAAAACATGATCTACAGACAGTAATCTGGGATGAAAACTCCTTCAAGCTTATAGTTGCTTTTTAACTGGCACCATTTTGACCTTGTATTTCTCCTGGTGTTACAGTTCTCTACCCTCCTGGTATAAATCCGCCCTGTTTAACGAGTTGTACTTTGTGGCGGACGGGGGGTCGGTGTGGACGGAACTGGCCGAGGACGCTGACGTCAGCGGCGGCATCCGCAGCGAGGACGGGGGGCTTCCAGCTCAGCCGGCTGTGGTCAAAGAGTACGGCCGCTTTGCCTACCTGGAAGGTAAACGCCAAGAGAACACAGGTGGTAGCAAGACTAGACACTGCTGTGTAGAGCTGAAACAACTGGTGAAGTCAAAATCTATCAGCAGATATTTTGAAACTCAGACATTTTCAAGCATAAATATAATATATAAAATAGAGGTTTTATTTTGTATATATATATGTAAACTATTGGAAGATATCAACCTGTTTTTTATAACCTATAATAAACATGTATTCCAGGTCAGGAGTACAGAATGTACAACACATACGATGTGCACTTCTACGCCTCTTTTGCACTGATCATGCTGTGGCCCAAACTTGCCTTGAGTTTGCAATACGATATTGGTGAGTGCAGAGCTGTTATTGTGATGATTTACATCAAGCATGTGTGTATTTGATCCAGCAGCAGACATCACAGCATTAATCTCTTCTCAGCCGGCAGTGTGGTTCAGCCGGATCCAACGGTGAGGCTCCACCTGATGAACGGGCTGTGTTCTCCTGTCAAGGTCAAAAATGTGGTGCCTCATGACATCGGTGACCCAGGTAGGAGAAAGACCTGGGTGTGGAATAACCTGCAAAACATGTAGAACCCATGACTGCAACCCATGTTTAAAGACTGACTCAGTTTGCCAGAGCCTCAAAACTGGCTTAAAAATGGTATTCTTTCATATTTCTTACTATTCTGTGACTGTCCCCAGACGATGAGCCTTGGCAGCGGGTGAACGCCTACCTCATTCACGACACTTCCGACTGGAAGGACCTGAACCTGAAGTTTGTCCTGCAGGTCTACAGGGACTTTCATCTCACCCAGGACAGACAGTACCTCCAGGACATGTGGCCCATCTGCAAGGTATCAGGCCCGGTGCTACTACAGTGCTCTATTCAGTTCTCAAACAGATTCACACATACATTGTCCCCATCTTCTGAAAAACAATCGGCCCCAGTGCCCTCTACAATGTTAACCTTATTAAAATAATGACATCTAAGAAGCTAATGCTTTTTATTGCTCAGAATATGTCCAACCCAGCTGTGTTATTCTTGTCCATCCACCAGGCAGTGATGGAGTCGGAGATGAAGTTTGACCTGGATGGAGATGGACTAATAGAAAACTCCGGCTACGCCGACCAGACCTATGATGGCTGGCCCGTGACTGGGCCAAGGTGAGAGTTAAGGGAATTATCTCAGGGATCTTATTGCTTCACCTAACCAAGGAAATTAAAAGTACCTTCTTTAACCTATAATAGAAGCTTAATTTCTCCAGTGTCATTTTGCCTATTTGTATTTTACAGTGCGTACTGTGGTGGGCTATGGTTGGCGTCCCTGTGTGTGATGTGTAAGATGGCCACACTGGTGGACAGCGAGGACACGCACCAACATTACAGAGACATCTTGGACAGAGGCAGTGCTGCTTTTGACAAACTGCTGTGGAACGGTGAGTTAAAAAACAGACGCCACCGCTCACCTGGATCTTTGGGACAATTCCCTGTTGTTGTGATTGTGTCTGACCCGGACAGTCCCCTGCTACATTCTTCATATGTGAAAGGCAAAATCTGGAAAGTGTTCTGACATCATTTTAGCTACTTGAAACTTTATTTATTCATTTTTCTATAATTTTTAGGAAAGTACTACAACTATGACAGCAGTGGGAGAAACCTTTCCAACAGTGTCATGTCTGACCAGTGTGCTGGCCACTGGTTTCTTAAAGCATCTGGGCTGGGGGAGGGAGACTTCCAGGTGAGTTGACACATGCCCACCACCTCCCATCTTTCAGCCATAAGCACTGAACCCTGGATTTCACAGAGGTCCATGGTGTTTTGTGAGTTAACAAACAAAACCAGGCTAAACTAATTCTCTAATAGAAAGGTTGATACCGGGCAGTGCTTATTGTTTGTTTAATGAAATGTGTGCTAAGCCAAAGCTAATGTTTCTTGATTGACTACTCCTATATCATATATGGGTTGTATCAACAGTATGTTACTGGTTGGGATCTAAAAATAACTTTTTGACTTACCTGGTCTTATACAGTCCTTTCGTCTCTCTCCTTTTAGGCTTTTCCAAAAGAAAAAATCCAGCGTGCACTAAAATCTGTCTTTGACTTGAATGTGATGAGCTTTGCTGGAGGCCAGATGGGGGCAGTGAACGGCATGCGTCCTGAAGGAGTCCCCGACCGCTCCAGCGTCCAGTCGGATGAGGTCTGGACTGGAGTCGTGTACGGACTGGCAGCCACTATGATCCACGAGGTTAGAGTGTGTCTATGTTAAAATCTGATTTGGATACCTAATATAAACCATGCCTCACACCTCTGTGTCTGTCCCCCCCCCCTCAGGGCATGCGGGATGAAGGGATGCGCACGGCAGAGGGCTGCTACCGCACCGTGTGGGAGAGACTGGGGATGGCCTTCCAGACTCCTGAGGCCTACTGCGAGAAGGGCATCTACCGCTCACTGGCGTACATGAGGCCTCTGAGCATTTGGGCTATGCAGCTGGCCCTAGACACATCACAGAAGATTCCCATCACATCGGCTCAAACTGGAAACACGGACGGGAGCAGGGACACAACTTGAGGAAAAAGCTTCAGCCATTAGAGTGTTGTGATTCTTGAGGGACGTCCGGTTCCTTCGAAAATGACCTTTAAACACTCCCGCAGCAGTCTGCACTCCCTCACTGTCGTGCTCTGCTACACTGGTTACACACCTGGAATTCTTACCTCTAATGCTTCAGATGTTTTGTCGTTTACGGCTTGAGGTCAATAAACATTATTTTTGCGGTGTATGGTTTATGTGCAACAAAGTCGACAACCACTGTAGATGATCATGAATTAGGTTCAACATTTTCCAAGAGCCTGAGGGGTGCAACGTTGATTTATTTTTTAGGAACTGTCAATCATAGCCAGTATGTGTTGTTAATTATAAATAACATAACTATTACCAGCAACATACACTACTACATTTAACAATATACAATCATAATAATGATAAAGACCTGAAACAGGTTAATATGCTAAATGTTTGAGGACTGTTGTGATTCCAGCCACATGTAGGTATTAATTTATTTGAATGAAATCCGACTGCCTTTATAACTGGATTAGATGTGTAGACAATTGAAAAAAGTCATTGTGAAGGTTTTTAATTTCCTCCAGTTAAATTTGAATGCTGTAATAAATGATGTAATATTCGACGAGTAGTGTTGGAAATTAAGTCTGAAAAAATAAATATATTTTTCCTTTTTAAAATAACATTGGGTGACCCTTTGCATGTTGAGCTAGATCTACAATATATGAATGTATCTGCAACATTAATGTTTTATAAGAACCAAGTCCCATGACAATCATGCTGAATAAATGACTGAGAAATACAATTAACACTTTCTTTGTATTTGTTAATAAATGAAAACAAGTGTGATCGAATGAATGAAGACTGACCAGATGTCCCGGAACCAACACAAGCACAGTCTCTGGTGGTTCGATACCCACACAGGGATGGTTTGTATTCAAAGAACTGATTATGATCATAAGTAGTTTCCACTGCAATAAAGTGAAGCCTAACCCCCTCCTAGGTCGCCCTCTGATGGCTGAGAGAGAACCCGCACTGTCAGCTCTGCGGTCAAAAGGAGATTCTGGCTCACGTTCAGTTCAGGGGCCAAACATCCCTGGTCCAAGGACTGTAGACGTAGCGCCATGATAAGGTGCTGCTGTCACTGGCAAACATACTTGAACAGGAGACGTGTCGAGGCCAATTTCGTCCGGTTTGCATTCATTCAGAAGTAAGACATGGGCTTATAAGAGACCAATCAGCACAGACCTTAACACTATCACTTACAACAAAGGTTAATCCTTTGATGTAGGTGATGGTGTTAACCTTTGAAGCAAAATCAAAGAACACAGTCTACTCTCAACTCTGACCTACTTTACAACAGGATGACCATATAAGTAATCTAATTTCGTTTGTGGGTCTCCACCTAGTCTCTGTGGCGCAATTGGTTAGCGCGTTCGGCTGTTAACCGAAAGGTTGGTGGTTCAAGCCCACCCAGGGACGACATGTTTTTTTTGTCTTTTTTCCCTTTTGGAATCTTCTTTTAAATACAGTTTAAGAAAGCACATGATCATAACATCACCAATGACGGAGCGTTTAATCATCACAATATAATCATTTGTGTTACTTTGACAAAGCTGAATGTGTGAGGATCGTATGAAACACTTAACAGCTATTTCTTTATAATATCTCTACATCATTAGAATGAAGAGAAGAGAGATTTTAGGGGGAATGTAAAGATTGGAGAGGTTAAAAAAAAACAGCTAAATAAAGAAAATCCCGTAAAACACTTACAGGAGGAAGAGAAATGTCTGAAACAGTCATTGTTCAAACAACAGGAACTGTGGGGATGGGGGGGGCGCTGCCCACTCTGTCTACTTCCCTGTAAAACAAATTAACATCTTAATGTGTTTTTAATATGATACAGAAAAAAAAATTTAAAAACTTCGTCCCTGGGTGGGCTTGAACCACCAACCTTTCGGTTAACAGCCGAACGCGCTAACCAATTGCGCCACAGAGACTGGCTGCCACCCTACAGCGCTGAGGTCTTATATAAGTATAAATATATAAATATATTAGCAAATAATCAGAACCTTATCTGCACCCCGAGAGTACTGCCCCACCCCTCCTACAGCCGCTTTTCCTCAGCACCCCTACCACCTTCACCACTAGCCCATCCACCCTTCCCCCTCCACCGAGGACACCCCCCCAGTGAGACAGACAACGGGTCCTGACAGGATCAGCTCCAGCTCCTCACAGTCCTGTGCTGACCAGCTGTGCAGGATAGTGGAGCACGTCTATGTTATGAGCCTGATGCTCGGGTGAGTACCACAGCTCGGATATACAGAGAACTGACTCCAGTCCACAGGACTTTGTGGACTGGTGCCAGTGTAACTTCCTCTAGATCAACGGAGGGACAGGTTAAGAAAGGGAGTTGGATTTCTGCAGGTGCACTCAGATATCCCTTTTTAACTGAGCAAAGGTCATTCTGTATGTGCAATACCTTCCACTGCAATTATACTCACACTGTTCTCAAGCATGTGTACACTGTGTACATAGTTTCTATGGCATTTGTATCGTTTATACTTACATACTAAAACGAGAAATACCACCAGTATGCTCAACCCGTCTCTGTGGCGCAATTGGTTAGCGCGTTCGGCTGTTAACCGAAAGGTTGGTGGTTCAAGCCCACCCAGGGACGATAGCCTTTTCCATTAAACTTAAATAAATAGTACTCGTATTTACAACACGTTAGATTGTACCCGTCAATACAGAGAGACAGATCTGTGTGTGTACCCGAAGTAGAATGCGAGGCAGTACTCTTTCTCGCACAAGAACCTGTCTTTCAGTCTGTACTTTACCAGTCATCATGAATCGGTTGCATGTCAAAGCGTCATTTGAAAACACTATGTACACTGGGAATGTCCGTGCTAGTGAAAATAAGAAGCTTTGCTACTTTGCAGTTGGTTGCTGACTTGCAGTAAATTATACGAACCAGAATCAATAAAGGTTAAAATTAAGACCGGACCAAATAGAAGGACCCGTTACTGTCAAGAAAGTGTTTACAACCTTGTGCCTTCACCACTGTGAGTCATTGTTTTTCAAATGTCTTAGTTTTACCTGTCCATACTCAATCGAGCCCAAGAGTTTTCAAAATAAAACGGGGCCAGCAGCCAAATGGTGTGAGCGGCAGACACGTAGCAACAGTAACGGAAATTACAATAGTAACCGAATGTTGTTAATATTAACTGTCATTCAGTAATAAAAAAAACATTTAAATTACTTTCCTACAAATGAAGAGTATTCTCACAGCAGGAAGCCCGTCAGGTCCTAACCGACACAAAAGAAAAAGATTGTGCGCCCAACGTGGGGCTCGAACCCACGACCCTGAGATTAAGAGTCTCATGCTCTACCGACTCCGCTAAAGCTGGGGAACAATAGTCTGTTTAGGTGGGGGAAGAAAAGAAAAGGAGGGGAAGAGGGGGAAGAGGGGGGGGGAGAAGAGGGGAAGAAAAGAGAGAGGAAAAAGAGAGGAAATGGAAAGAACAGGGAATTGAAACTGAACCTGTTGCCTGTCAGATGTTGTAGGATGCGTAGGTTATCGTATTAATTAGAGTAATATGACCAAAAATAGACTTTGTTTGAGTATGGCATAAGCAGCTGTGGATCCAAGGGTACCTGGTTCGATTCCCGGCAGCAGCATGTGTCTATTTACCCAAACTGTTACCTATTGGTATGAATCTCTTAAATGTCACTTAGTTACTTTATATTGGTGAAATGTTCAAACAGCGGGTTTGTACTGCTTGTAATGCTGGTAATATTTATAATGCTTGCATAGTGCATTGGGAAAAATAAACAAGATAGTTTTGTAGAAAAAGTATATACATTTATTAAAAAAATACAGGATATCTTTATAAAGAGAACCACAAACAACAGTAACAACGATTGAATGAATGAAATAAATGGACCAAGATACAGACAAGAGTGAAAAATTACGTCTTTGTTGGAGGTAATAAAAACACAATGAAAATACAAAGAATGAAAGAGATCCTCATGTATTGGCTAATAAACATACAAAAAAAGAGAAAACCAATAAGCAATAGAGGATAAAAAATACTTGACTGTCGCAATAACACTGTCTTTTAAAACTATATACATACATTATTTACACTATTTACAGAATGGCATCATTTCTTTGCCCCCCTCTTCCTCCGCATGTCCTCCAGCCACTGGTCATGTGGCATGCCAGTTGTAACAGGACAGTATACAGAGCCATAATATTGGCGATGGCCATTTTCCTGAACCCGGGGCTGATGACACTGACCGCATTTTATTGTTTCTGTTGTCCGAATGTACTTTCTTCGGGCAGGAGATGGGGGCGGGAGGGGGCCAGCGGGAGCAAGCAACCTCAGTGCAGGGACTTGTGGGGGCAAAAAAACGAATGTACCACAGGGTGGGATGGGTGGGGGTACAACAGGCATAGGGGCAGAGCTATGCGGATGTGTCTGCTGTGTGACAAGAGAAGGCAATCCTGGGCAGACAGCCTTTGGCGGATGAGGGTGTTCGGCTGGAAGAGCAGACGTTCTCTTGTCCGCTGCCTTTCTTGCAGAAGTGTGTGGCAAGTGGAATCGATGCTGGGGGCCAAGCTGTGGGGGTGCAGCAGTGGGGCGTGACTGCACTGGTGGGAGAGGCACAGGAGCAACATGAATAGCTGGAGGCAAGTAGACTGGTGGGGCTGGACGAACAGATTTTCTCTTGTCCACTGCCTTTCCTACTGTACTCTCTGGCAAGTGGTATTGATGGTAGGGGCCAGGATGTGGGGGTGCAGCAGTGGGGCGTGACTGCATAGGTGGCAGAGGCACCGGAGCAATGGGGATAGCGGGAGGCAAATTAACCCCTTGCAGCAGAATACTACAATCCTGCCTCTTCAGGCGCTTGTTGTGCCACTGAATGAGGGTTGTTTGATTGACCTCAAACAATTGCAGTGTAGTAGCCTGCATCACCACACCATTACCTAGGACCAGCTCCCTGATTTTTATATAATCGTTCATGATGAGAGTCCATCTTGTCAGAACCTGAGAGCCCTGTTTTTTAGGGCTCTTATAGAGGCGGCACAGTTTGATAAAGATGGACTCTACCAGGCGACAACAGTCTGGCCACTGTGCAGGGGATCCTGTTGACCCTAAGACACAGCGTGTCGTGCTCTCCACACCTGGTGTGAATTCAGCCCTCTGTTTGGAGCACCTGAAGCGTCCTGTTATCAGGCGAGTCTTGTGCCGTGCAGCATACTCCACCCGCTGGCGATCATATGGCAGGAGGTTCTGCCACAGGGCTATAATTGTACTGGCCTGCAGGTTGGTGAGGGTTAGGCCAGTTTCAAGTCTTAGCCCCACCAAGTAGTCAGCCAGGCAATCCACGAGGTCCATTCCAGGAATACAACGCTCATCCACTGCCTGGTAAAATAAGAGTACATCAAAATGAGCACAAAAAAAATACATAGTAGCAAATACAGGAAAGGAACATTACTGTCTCAGTGTAATTCTTTAGCAAAAGACTCACCAGATGTTGCGCAGGTGCTGCTGGGGTGGTGTGCTGTGATGCAGAGGAAACTGTGGCTGTAGGGACAGAGGGCGAGAGGGTGGTGGGAAGAGGAAGCATGGAGGCTGAGCTGGCGGTGACGGCTGATGGGCCAGGCAACTCCCTGGGCAGAAAATCCAAAGCCTGGGAAAAAAAGGGAAATTGAATAGAAATACAAATCCATAGCATACCACAAGTATAAATGGTTCTGTGGTTAATCGTACCAAAGAAACACTCACCCGTCGCGCTACAGAAGTATTTCTTGCAGCAGGAGAAGTAGTCGCAGAAAGGCTGGTGGAACTTAAAAGAAGAGAACCAGCAGGAGGGGCGGATGGGACAGGGGGCATGTCTGTGTCCTCATACTCAATCTAGAAATAAAATGTAATTTAAGTAGAGTGTGTTATGCTTTTATAAATTTGTTCATTCTCCAGATTTGTATTTATTGCATGTAATTTTTGTTGGTTTCTTGATAGCACTGCTACATATATTACTGTAAGTGTAATCACAACACAGCCACAATTATCTACAGACATTGTACGGTGAAAGAAATGTGATGAGAATATTACCACATGATGCTCAGATGCTGCTGCAGTGGAGCTACATCCAGGCCTTGGAGGAGAAGCAGTAGAGTGGAGAGAAGAGGGAGTTGAAGAGCTGGTAGGTGACGGATCTGAGGACAGGTCCAGCCGCTCAACGGTTGGGTCATACACAGCATCCTCAAAGCCCTCATCTCCCTGTTCCTCAGTGCAGACATCCTCCAGCATCTGCTCGGCCTCCTCTGAGTCAGGCTGTATATCCTGCAGGGGCCTTCCAGTCTGACGGAAGAGGTAATCAATACCTATTAGCTCCCCTGGGACAGACAAAAGAATAGGAAGAGGAAAATTAGCTTTCAGAAATTTAACTGAAGAGGTTATTATATTTCATGGATATGAAATATCACCTCATCCTTGTGGAAAGGTTAAACTCAGCAGTGTAAACAGCAGGGGGCTGAAAAGAGGGCACAGCTTTCCTTCCAAGCACCTTGAGACACATGGTGTTGGCACAGTGAACAAGGTCCCCTGAGTAACTGAGCAGGCTGGAAGGATTGGCTGCCAGGGATGCAGTTTGACGGTCCTGGTTCCATCGATTAAGTCCTTCCAGGAGGTACAGCTGGAAGTTAAGGCTGTTTGCACTCGTCCCTTAAGAGAGAGACAATGTGACAAATAATGTTAAGTAGAGTTTTGTCAGTGTTAATACTGAACAGGTTAGCAGTATTAATACTAATCATAATAATAATAAAACGTTGAACCCTATATATTTAATCTCATCAATGTATATGGACTCATACAGACCTGGAATGAACCTGTTCACATGTAAGTGGAAGGACTCAAGGGATGTGGACCCTCGAGCACACCTGTAGTTAGGCAGAACAATGCCCTCTTTGGTGGTGGTGCCCGTCTGGGTATAGAGAAGCACACCCGGTACATCCTGAATGCACTTTACATGCTTCCTCTGGACACGCCAGATGTGCTTCATCCTCTCCATGTCCAGCAGAGGGACACCAAGATTGTCGCTGCCCTTCGGCCCCATCAGCTCATCGAGCAGGCTTTCCAGCAAGGTGATTGTCGTCTGCTCTCCCCTTGTCTGCCTTCTGCAGTGCTTGGACAGTTCGGCCTTGGTGATGTGGAGGTCTACCATTCGGTCGGTAATGCCCGGTACACCTTCCTGTACCAGCTCGGCACGCTTGGCTCGCCGCAGCAATGCAACGTCTCTGCTGTCCCACTCAAAGATGCAGCTGGACAATTTGGCCATGAAGGTGGGGTAGAGGGGATGAGCATCCTTCGTACAGCCAGATGCCAGCCGCCTCATAAAGTGGTAAATGTCCAGCCTCACAATGAGGTCTGGCCACCCTCCAAATCGCAGTTTTAATTTGGTCTGTACCAAGCCCTCCCGACAACATTCAGTGTCAACGTACAGTAGCTTTGGAGGGGCCACACCAGCAGTGCTGTATCTGTGGATGAGACCAGCTGCCATGTTGTCCAGAGCTGGACCCTCCTGAGCAGTCAGGACACTGATAAGGATTTGGCCCACCTCATTGCTAACAGATGTTAGCCACAAGGCAGTCCCCTTAGCAAAGCCTGACAGCTTCTTGGTGATCTGTGATGCAAATAAAGGACAGTGAGTAATAAAATATCTTGTATATGTGTGATGCTATTATAATTTAATTAGGTTTCTTTTATTGAACAAAGCATAGTTATATTTCACGTCTTTACTTCTAATGTTATAATTGCGACAAAGTGAGGTTATAATGTAGAATATGACATTGTCTACAGTCCAAAATAGTTACCTTTTTGGTGGAGTCCATTTTTAGGACACTTCCAAAAGTGCAAGTAATGCTCGCTTTGATGTGGTCCAGCCTGTTCAAAATGTCTCTGCCATAAACAGTAAGCATCCACCTGTGAGAGGGGATAACTGACGGCTCTGGCACCTCCTGGAACAAGACAGGGAGCAGGGATTGCCGGTCTGCAAAGTGTATGCATTTAGAACAGTACCGGATGAGATATCGAATCCACTCCCGACTGTGGTTCTCCCTCAGCTGCCTGACCAATCGGGAGGGGCTGTTACCCTGGGTCCTATCCCTCAGAGAGACAATGACCCTTATGTCACACGCATATCTGTAAAGAAAAAAGGGGAAAAGGGAGACAAATATAAAAGCAGCAACTTTGAAGTGTGATGGAATGACAAACAAAGACGCTGCATAAGCAAAGTAAGCTCAGTATAATAACCTTTGAGTCAGGATCGGTGTGAACTCCATCCTGATCGGCATCTCCAGCTGGTCCAATATTGTTTTGCTGCTGGAAATGTAGGCGATCTTGCATGCATTGCACCACAGTGTCTCAGTAATCATAAGGTAGTAATTGTCCACATCCAGAACCCTGCGGGCTCTCTTGTGGGCTCCATAGCCTGTGAGTTGTTTGTGACAGGCAGGACAGGACAGCCTCACCTTCCACAGGTGGTACGGCATCCATACGAGAAGCCGGTGGGTAAAAAAGCGCTCTGGAGCGGGGACCTGGTGATAAATGATGGCTGGTAATGGTGGATTATACCACAGCATCAGGTCGGAGCGCAAACGTTTGTTCTTCCACAGAGCTGCTGCTATCCATTTCTGGTCCTGAGGTGGTATAGTTGTCCTCAGCTTTGCAGGCAGCCAGCCAGGCTGTGAAGCAGCAACAGCAGCAGCAGACATCATATGCGCCGCCAATGGCTCAGCATCAGGGGTAGGATGTGCCGAGGGACCAGCCACAGAGGTTGCAGCAGAGGAAACACAGGCATAGGACACAGAGTCCACAGGGGCCGGAGGAGCAGAGGAGGTTTCCAAGGATATGGCAGTTGACACTGTCTAATTAATAAATCACAAAAGGTATGTTCATAAGCTACTCATGAAGGAGACTTGTTTCAAGTTTAATAAAATATTGTTGCGAGGAAACAACTTAAATGAGGAGTTTGTCTCACAGCTCCAGTAGCAGCCGATGTGACACAGGAAGCTGAGGTGGTTGTCGACACGGTAGAGGGTGGAAGAGACAGAGGAGAGACAGTCTGAATATAGTGCCTGGGACTGTGGCCAGGTGACGGGGTGTCAGTTGTGGTCTAATTGAGGAAGAGGACAGTTTACACAAAAATAAATAAAGTATTGTGTCATAATTAGTTTTAACAACACGGATATTAGAAGACCAGACCATTTCTTCATATCTGTAACAAAATAAAAGGATACTATGTTTACTATGATGTTGTCCTTATATTACCTTGATTCGACGCTGCCCAGCTGAAGCCAAGTTTGGCTTTGCATGGGCACCATGCGATCCACCGAACCGTGGTTTTGTGAACTGACGAGAAGAAAGAGTAACCTTATGTGTAGCCGTTTAAAATATAAACATATGCTAAATATAAATACACCCTCAATACATACTGAGGCCAAAGTCAAAGTGGGCTTGCGTGGTGGTTGCCCAGGTGTGATGGAGGGGGATCCAGACGAGGGTGTGATGGAGGGGGATCCAGACGAGGGTCCTGGTTGTGGTGTCACCGAAGAGGACACAGAGACTGATGGCTACAGGTTCCAGGAAAAGAAAATGAAATTCAATAATATGTAATACAACACCAAGAAAGCGTAATATTATGTAGGACCTCTGATACCTTCTTTATATGGAAGCCACAGTTACATGTCTGTGTCCCTCCAAACAGCGACCTTTGACCCCTGAGCTGCATTGGGCATTTCTCAATCTGTAATAATGATATTGATTTGTATTATTACTACTTTGCTTTAAATGCAATGATTGTACACATATCACTTCCTCCAAGTTTACCTTCAGAAACAGATCGTGCCACTTTTTCTGGCGTGGTGCCGGCCGGTTTCCTGCATCAGCAGGCCAGACCCCGACAGCAGCAAACCTTCGCAGACGGGACATCCACTCCTCATCACCCATAGCTCTGTGTTTTTTGTCTTTGGAAGCCATCTGACAAGAATAGACACATTCAGTTGATACAAGTAGGGGAGAGCGGGGTAATGTGAGACATCGGGCAATGTCTCACGTTACCAGCCTTGCTCCAGTTAAGTGCTGTGAACTGGCATTTGAATGCGCAGAGAAAACAATATCCCTGTCCCTGCCAAGTGTAGAGAGCAACAATGTGCAGGAAAGCTAGGGTGTGCAAGAGATCACATCATAATAATCATAAATGTGCTTAATTGAGCAATCCCCATGATTCTGTTACTAGTCTGATATAAGTTTTGGAATGTGTGGTTGTCAATCTAGCTGGCAGGATTTTAACTATTACAACATGTGTTGTTATGGTAGTTTTACAGTGGAAAAAGTAAGTGGATCACTTTACCCCCTAGATTTCTCTGGTCTGTCTCACTTTACCCCTAAGCTGGGGTAGAGTGAGACACAAGACCACTTATTAAAAAGCAATCATATTTTCACTGCCCTTTGTCCTGAAGACATTCTGATCATGTCCATTGCTAGGAAACATCCTGAATTAATGGGAAATGTGTACATTTTACTGATATATCAAATGTCTCACATTACCCTGCTCTCCCCTATATGCATGTGAGAGAAAAACTAAAGAATCAGCATACTCTACAGCAAATTGTAACACATTTCAGCTCATTGTATAATATAGTAGTATTCCATTACTGCTTGTATTACAGTGTGGATACATACATGTTTATACAACGTTATTATTACTTGATCGACATGCAAAGTGTAACCTTGTGTTACATCATAATGATGTTATACACTACTCTCATAAAGATTATAATAATGTACAGCGGTATGAAAAGCGCCAAATGTGCCGCTCATACAGGTTTCCTATAGCGTACAGTGGGGTATGAAAAGCGGCAAGTTTGAACGGTGCTTTTACAAGCGCGATTGTTAAACCCAGCGTCATACCCCTTTGTCGTTTAAATGAGCTAACAAGTTAGCAGGCTGACTAAGTGAAATGACTATAGCGATATCAACAGCGAATGAATGAATGAACGGCGTGTTATACACGGTGTAATAGCCGTTTCTCGGTGTAATAAATAAGCTTACAAGCAGTCTGACTAAGTGAAATGGCAGTGGCGACATCTTACCTTTCGAGTGTAAATCCTCAGAGTGTCGGAGTTCAGAAGGTGTCAAATAAAAAGTCAAACCCAGCGTCATACCCCTTTGTCGTGTAAATGTGCTAACAAGTTAGCAGTCTGACTAAGTGAAATGACTATAGCGATATCAACAGCGAATGAATGAATGAACGGCGTGTTATACACGGTGTAATAGCCGTTTCTCGGTGTAATAAATAAGCTTACAAGCAGTCTGACTAAGTGAAATGGCAGTGGCGACATCTTACCTTTCGAGTGTAAATCCTCAGAGTGTCGGAGTTCAGAAGGTGTCAAATAAAAAGTCAAGCGGCGGAAGGTGGGGGGAGGGCACCGGTGGATGCGCCGCTCGGTGAAGACGCCCATTGTCATTGGCTGAACTGAACGCGTCTCTTTTGGGGCGACGTCAGATAAAACTGGGAGAACGGACCCACTGATTTGCTGTCGAATTGCAGAGACTGCGCGAAGTGATTCGACGGCGCGACGATTTCGGGAGATAGCGCTTACTGATTGACCGTTAGAAGCTGGAGATCCGGAGACGTGATTGGACGCGAATAGACAGTCCTCCACTCTCCCGGCACCGCTAGCCGGGCTGGGATTCATCCAAGATGGATGACATAATAACCACCACAGTAATTCTGACTACTGAGTTGTTAGATGATATCATATATGACCCAAAAAATCTAACCCAAAAACAGTAAAAAGTATCCAAGGGTAAGGTTATGTTATTAAAGTTATTTATAACTATGCAGCAAAGGCTTAGGAGACCGGGTTGAGTATGGCTGAGTTTTAATTTAGGATATTCATAGACAATACGGATGAATAGCATGAGAGCTCCTCATAAGTAAAGCTCAATGACCTCAATCGGCCCCTGGTGGCTGGCTAAGGTATAGGTCATAAACCTCACCTGCTCCATGTTAGTAGTTGGGACATGGACCACATTCAAAGTTTAAGTTTTAATTTTTAAGTTTAGCTTTTCACTCTACCTCCATTCACTGCAAATCAGCTGCACAAAACCAATTGTGATGGCATTTATGTTGGCACGTTGGAGGTTCAGTGTGTACGATTTAGTGACCTCTAGTGGTGAAGTTGCATGTTGCAGCCGAACACCCCTCAGCTCAGCCTCCCCTGTGGGTGAACCAGAACTTAAGCTAGCTAACTTTAGCTTCTCACTCTTCCTCCATTTTCTGCCAACCAGTCGTTAACAAAACACAATTAACACAAAACACACAAATAAAAGCGTCACAATTAAACTCAGAGATATAATTACTATTAATTGGTGCGTCAGTCGTCACCATTTGACACGTGATTAGTTCCCGTACGAAGCTAAAGCCGCTCGCTGCGTTAACATTCGCACATTTCAGCCCGTTTCACTCGACACGTGTGTGAGTCAAAAACAAAACTCCTGAAGACACAAACCTGTGTCTTTTGTCCTCGAGACGAGTCCTCCACATCAGATCTGCCAACAGTCTCATTCTCACCGCGGAGACTCAGATCGACGTCCAGCGGCTGAATCCTCGGTCCTCCGCTGGGTGGTGCTTCGTTCCGCCGCCTCCAGGTGGGCACGGATCTTATACACAAGACAACACGCGTTTTAACGAGCTGAAAACAAACCATATTTAAGTTGATGGACACTTTAGATCTTCAGGAGACATTTGGAGGAGGTTATATGTCCTAGAAGTGAGACACAAACAGGGTCTACTTTCTTCATCCTGCGTCCATTAGCAGCAGCGGAGGGAGACCGTGGGCTGCTGGGTAAAAAAACGTTATAAAACTTTTTGTGACGTTGTGTTACATTGTGTTATATTGTGTTTTATAGTATTATGTTATGTTACATTGAGTTGTAATGAGTTATAATGTGTTTATTGTGTTTTATTTTGTTATATTATGGGACAAATGTCTTTAAGTGTTTTTTATAATAGTTTCCTTGTGATGATTGTTTACTGTATTCTTTTGCTGTATCCTGTAATTTATTCATGTTATTTTTACACTGATATGACCCTTTGAATCTGGGGTAAAGCATAACTGACTAACAAACTAATAACTAACTAACTTACTAATCAATAACTAACTTATTAATAACAAACTAACTATTTTAATTTTAAAGTAGTATTCAGATAATTCAATTAAGAAAATATAACAATTCACATACAAGGCAAAGAGTGTTAGTTTAAAATAAAGTGTTTCTAAAGTATTACCGAGGCCTGAGAAAAGTTTTTATAAAATCTTCAATACGCACAATTCACAGCTAGGTGGCGTTACATCCCCACAATAATAAAAGCATCGGTGTGTGGAACCAGAGCTTCACTGAGATCAGCTGCTATGTTTCGGCGTGGATGTGCTCAGAACCCAAAGGGACGATCCTGCATAAACATTTATTACATTTAATCATCATAAATAAAACAGGTTGTAAACAACACATGGAGGGGACGCGCGGGCAAACCACGTGACCGAATGCGGAAATGGCGGAGCAGTCAGGGTGTATATGTGAGGCAGAGGGAGTGTGTGGTCGTGTAGTGAGCTGCTGGTGTTGTTGCTGTCCACACACACAGACACACACAGACACGCACAGACACAGAGGAGCAGTTTTGTATCGTCTCTACACGTAGGACTCTCTCCTGCCCTGAAGGAACAAAGGTAAGAACAACACAAGAGAGAAATGGAGATTTGACGTTTGGCAACTTTTTCGGGACTGAATCAGCTGCTCGTGCTGTGTTTACCTCTTTTTTTTATCTTTAATGGTAATAATAATATCACTTTTAATTTATTTTTATCCAGCGTCGGTAAGTCAACTAACTACAGTTACACAAATATTTTACCAAAATTTGTGTAGAGTGAAGAGTATTTTCATTTTTATTGAGTTATATCCATGGAAATATTGCAACACTGCACTTTGACACCACTGCAGATAACTTGTCATTATCTGTTATTTTTAATATTTTTAATATTATATTATTTATTGTCAACAAGCTGTTATATGTTATGTTTATAAACTGTATATAAACCTGGACGCCAAAACGTATCTATCGTCCCCTGGTGGCTGACTGCAGTATAGATCATAAACCAATGTTAGTGTTGATTATGATGATGTCAGTGAATTAATTAATCCAGACGATCGTGACAATTACATTTTCTGTCAATCTGCTAATCAGGAATTTGCTTCATTCGTAGTAACAAGGAGCCCATAGTTTATTATCTGCCACAATAAATAGATACTGGTAAAGCTATACTGTACTGGGTTAGCGCTGCAGTGATGTAATGTTTGCTTCGTGGTGACAGTTGAGTTTTCTCTCACTCCCATTGGTTCCTGTTTCACACAGAGACAAGAAAATCACTTTTCACAAGCCGGGTACGAGTTCCTGTTGCTAGTCCCCTGGGACTTCTCCCATTTTAATTTGTGAGCTGTGGCACAGAGCACAGGGAGAGCTACTGGTAACAGGATTCATACAAGACAGTTATTCTTCCCACCAGTAAGACGTTCTGTACGTGTCCCACCACCGCTCTCTCAGATCGGTGTGAGCACATTCAAATCCCATCGGTGGTTTTCTAATCATAGCGATCCATTAATGTCGAAACAGCTCTGATATTTCACACTGCTAAAAACGGATCAGCCTCTGATTCCAAACTATTCTCACTGGATGTTTCATTGTGAGTTTCCTCGTCCATGAGGTGAGACTCCTTCCCTCCTGTGTTCCAGAGCCAAACTATGTTTGCTGCGTCTGTGTTCCTGTACAAGTCACATGAGTGTGTCCAGGGGTCACTGGCCTCACAGATGTGGGAGGTTCCTGTTCAAAAAAATCTTTGAAAGTAAAACAATTATCAGAAATGCCTTCAAAGAAAAGTATCACCTGATTTGTAACAGCAGACTCTGCACAGTTTGACTTTCCATGACCCTGTTTACACCTGTCCTATCAGATGTTTCCTATGTTTGGATTGGAATAAGATTTCTTATCGGGCCTGGGAATAAAGAAGTAGGTAAATGACAGAATACATAAAGGACATCGCTGTGTTTGTTAAGGGCCAAATCATAACATACATTATCTCAAGGCACTTTACATAGTGAAGTTAAGACTTTAAAATTATGGAGGAACCAACTGAGCAAGCACTGTGGCGACTGTGGAGAGAAAAGGTTCTTCATTAACTGGAAGAAACCTCTGAATTTAGAAGTATGAAGCATTGGGTCATCCAGGCCATAGTGTCTTTAAGACATTCCTGAAGTGGTGATTGGATATATCGGGCTTCATAAGTACAGCTGGGTGTCATCTGCCTTAAGGAAGCAATTAGTATTGCTCCAAGTACAGAACCCTGTGGACCTCCATGACTCACTGTTGTGTGCATGGACGAGTCATTGTTACTGTAATTGGAAGATAAATTGGATTTAAACCAGTCTTGTACTGTTCCTTTAATCCCCACATGTCGTTCCAGTCTCTGTAACAGAATCTTATGATCTATGGGGTGCCACATGTGGCACTCAGATCCAGCAGGACAAATATAGAGACAGATCTAGGATCTGAGGCCATGAGAAAGTCATTGGTAAATCTTAACAGTTCTGTTTTGGTAATCTGATGGTCTAATTTGTTTGTGTGGTTGCTGCGTTATAATTTTTATCTTATTTCTATTGATGTTATTTGTTTTCCTTCCTGTGGAGGCTACTGATAATTTGAATTTATCAGTCAAAAATTGGCTGCTTAGATATGTTCCCCCCCTGGTGTTGTGTTCAAAGACATTGAAAAACATATATTAATAACCCTATATATGTTATAATATAGTTAATATTGGTTACTCTGGACGAGAGGGTCGGTTATTTCACCTCATCCAGAAACCAAAAGGATATTATCGAATACTTTATAAAAAGAAAAAGTCATGATTGAATAACCAAATCAAAAATCTTTACAAAATGTTCTTTCCACAAAAGAAAACGTCCTTGTCATTATTCATCACATCCGAGACCAGACAACACCGTGTGTGTGCTCTTTGAAAGTTCGGGAGCTTTAAAATGTGCTGAGTAATTTGAGGTCATGTAACACGTTCCCCTTGGTTTTTAAAAATTATATAAAGTCAAAGCTTTGGAGAAACTTGTCCGAGTGAGCGTGTTGTGTAACGACAGAAAAGCCTGAAAGCAACAGTGCTCTCTTGCTTTATTATCTCCACAGTAGATTAAATCGACCTGAACTGTCACTTTCACTTATCTGCTGCCAAAACATTGTTGTCATGCAACGGCACCGTACACAAATATACAGAGTGTTTCCTATACTCCCATATTTATATGAAGCACCTCCCAGAGATGTGATGGACGTTCTCCATCTGTGCGAAGCCCACGAGCCGCAGCTTCAGCCCCTGGATAATCCTCTTAGACTGTTTTGTTGTTTTTCCTTTAATTGAAGTCTCTGTCGGGAGTCTCTGCTGCTCGCGGCTCCACTGTTACAGCACAGCTGCCCTCTCAGCTGAAGTACAGGCCAACCTGGGGGTCGTGGATTTAGAAAGTGAAAACACCCAGTGGAGCTTACTATGTGGCGAGCGGTTTATTTATTTCTCTCACATTAAACCTTTACCTCCTTCCTTGTTTTCTCCTGCTCCTCTGTTGATTTAATTATTGCCCCTTGTGTTCGATCCGTCTCTCTTCGCTCGTCCGGTGCTAAACGCATCTCTCCTCATCGACCTCTCGATCCTAACTTTGTTTTGCAGGGGTCGTTCGGAGGTCGCGCTGCTGAGATGACTGGGCTGTGACAGCGTGCGTCCAAGTGTGTCTGTACCGGAGCCATTCCCGTGACATGGCCGCTGCAAAGAAGAGTGAGTATTACATTTTTATATTCGTTGCTTGTTGCGATTACTGTGACGTTCACTAACTTAAACGTTCTCATAAACATTTTGGCATTTGGGAAGCAGAGGAAACCCTTTGAGACAGACAGGACCAACACGACTCATTGTTCAAGGTGAAGATAGCCAAGAAATGACCCAGAATCAAAATGTGTGGGTCCCGGGATCAAGTGGTCTGTGTTTGTCTTGAATAATTCAGAGCTGTTGTCCACAGGCTAGAAAAACAGTTTCACAAATGGACTTAAAACTGCTTTCAGACCTGCGCGGAACTAGAGGTTTATATGAGAACAAACGTCTGAGTAAGTTGCTCTGGACATTTTATGGAAGTTTTCTTACATGCGACAGACAAAAACTCGGATGATCTCCTGCTGTGTTCTTCATTTGTCAAAGGCAAACTCCAGAAAGAATCTGACTCCATGTTCATCACATTTTCCCTGAGTTCAAAGTCTTGACCCCCAGAGAGGAAGCTGTTAGGCCCAGATCTGATTTCCCTTAGACCTTCAGTGTCCTCTTAATTCTTTCATCACATCTCCTGACATTTTATCTGAAATTCCAGGATCAACTACACTTTAATATCCTGAGTTATTGTGTATTGATAGCATTGATTTACAGGAATACATAAAAAGTTTACAGGTGCATGACTTACAGGGAATTGTTACATTCCTTTGAACGGGATGGATCAGTTCCATCACATATAAGCTCTTTTACAGATCCAGGAGGTGATTGTGATGTTTGAAGCTCTATCCTTTAATCTGCTGTGGGTGAATTAGACCTCCTTAATCTTTGTACAGTGTTTCTCTGGAGGGATCCACTGAAAGAGCAAAAACAACTGGTATCATTTATCAGAGAACCTCAAATTAACCTTATCACCAGTGAGACGAGTTGGAGGATTTCCTGGAAGCATACTCGGTTAATTTAAAATTCACGATCAATACTTCAGTCAGTCGGGTTTCTTGGGAAAACAGTATGTAAGTGGTGGCGAGTCAATATCAGCAGCTTTATGACAGATTTTTGTTGTTGTTGAGGTAAGCAAATTTATTCTCCTCAAAAGCTGGAAGTGAGGCAGGCCAGAGACCACCAGCCCTAATCATTAGTATGAATAATTCGCCTCTGTTACCCGGTGGAGTGAAGGGGGCTTGTTGTCTTCGACGACCGCTCCTCAGGCCTTTGTCCTTTTTGATAAGGTCACCGAATGAAGGCTGTCGCAAAGGGAGCCTCTGTATTGACTTCCTGTTGATGGCATTTTTAAAAAACTGTATTTTCTTGTGTCTCAGGAGGAATGAAATGTCACAGGAAGAGTGTTTGAGGCTTTATTTTTTCACAGGGTGAGGGAGGCATGTGTTGCTGTGGAAAACCCAAACACATTTTTAAGCTTTTTCAAAAAAACCTTATTTTTTGGCATTTGAACGTGGAAAGGTTTTTCAAAAAAACTGACAAATTGTCGTCAACTCACATAGAGCAAACATGGACTGTCTCATCAGGTGTTGTTGTTTACAGAACAGCCCGTATGAACAAAAGCTCTTAAATGTCATTGTCCTGTTGACGTCTTCCTTGTTGTCCACCACGTGCACGTCTCCTTTCATCTGTCGGAACATTTCAGGAGAATGTCTTTTTTGTTGAAGCTGAGAGGGGAGTAAAACAAGTTCAGCTGCAAATGCTGCATTGATCGAAACCAGTCGATCTGTGGTCAATCATGTTTTTTGAACTGACTGACTCGTATTTCCTGCACAAACAGGCAGAGATTTATTTTGTTTTATCAAGAGTTCAGAGAGAAAAATGCTTTTAAATTGACAGAAAACTGTCATTTTCAGCAGAGCTAAAGCAGAGACACTCACAAATAGATTAGCGGAGGGACGGAAACAGACAGATTAATCTGAAATAAGCCAGTTCAGGAGGGTGTGCATGCGTGTGTGTGCACGTTAATTTGCGCGTGCACATGCGTCCGTCTGTTTGTGGGTCTGCAGCCACTGCGAGGGTGAGTCTGGGTGTGTGTCCTTGCTCTGTCTGGGATTATCAAAGGCAACTAAAAGGCCACAGAGCAGAGTGTTGTGATAATGAGCCCGACACAAAGGGTTGGACCAGAGTCTCTGCTGTACAGCTGTGATACTGGCTGTGTGTGTCTGTGTGTGTCTGTGTGAATGAGAGAGTACACACTTAATACAAATAGAAAGTAAAAGAGTAAAAGTCAGTGCTTAGAGAGTATTGAAAACAATGCATGAATGGCAGTTTTCTAATCCCTGATATTTTGTCTTCAGTTTTGGATAATACATCGTCCATCTTCATAACATGAACAGATAAAACTTTGACACTTGTTATTGTCGATGAACATTGGAGATAAGGTTGAAAGCAAAACTTGTAAAAGGACGTTTTACTGTTAGGAAAACCAACGTCCACTTCAGATAAGAAAAATACATAAAACCATTTTAAAGGTAAAAGTGGGTCATAACATTCTTTTGCAGTAAACATTTACTGCAAAAGCTCTGCTAAGCTTTATGCACATTGGTATAGGTACGATTCCTGAAAATGGATACATGCAGAAATTAAAAGAGCAGCAACACCTTGGTTCTACAGAATGTGTTGAGACACGTCAGCTTGTAGTTCTTGTTCTGAAGATATAAAAGCTGACTCATTCAGTTCATGCTTCTGATGATTTTCCCTTTAATAGTGGATTCATTACAAACGTACGTCTCATCTCTTCATATGGTATAATGTCCCCTTTCTACTCCAGCTACTGATAGACTCTCTCACAAAGCCTGTCATTATCCAGCCAGTGTTTGCCAAGTGAATGTAATTATCGTCACCGAGCGCCATTGTGTGAACTTCTCTGCCTCACGTAAAGAGCCTCCTATAGTCCTGAGAGTCCTAACTTGAAATAACAGGTCTTTTCTCTTTTTGTCCCCAGTGACACACATGAAGCGTCCTCGGGTGTGTTGAAAGGTCCTTTACAAATTTATAATTATTAGTTCCTGTGATCAAATCGTTACCTTCAAGCTTAATACTGCATATAGAGTTTTTCCTCTTGAGAAGGAGAAACACACCCTTATATAAGCTTTCCTTTCTTTATTTGATTTGAAAAGACAAGACAGGAAGTGCACATGCAACAAAGGTCCTTGACCAGAATAAAATCATGGACGCTGTGGTTATGTGGCACATCTTTGAATATTTCTTTTTTGCGTGGGATTTTAAATTCTTCCTCTCGTGGTGTTTTGAGATGCTCTTTAATTCTATCCCTTCCACTCAGAGCCAATTTGAATGAAGCTCATAATCAGATTAGAAGACTCAGTTATCATTGATCTGTGATGGAAGAGATTGGCACTGTAATAAATTCAGTTGCTTCACATCTAACATCTCATACTAGAGCTTTGATTGAGGGATTTTGTGGATTCTTGAAAGTGTTCATTCCTCAGTAGCATTCCTCAGTCCCACTTTCTATATCCTGCCCCGTGATCCTGCACATATGGAACGTGACGTAACTCCTGAACTCATTATTGTGACCCACATTGCTGATAGCGAAGGATTTCTAATCTCTATCATGAGTCTGAATATAAGTTTAATGGAACTGCGCCAACGTGGGACGATGTGCTTCATATAATGCAGGGACATATATGCGTTCATTTAAATGGGCTGGAGCAATTATGCGCTACAGGATTGTGTCTTTATTATTAACCACAATCTACCCATAGGCATGTGGAGTATATAGACACTGGGGTGTGATTAGTTCTATATAATTCAACCTGCGTATATCGTTCTCCTGCTTTCCAACTAAGAGTAAGACATGTTTAATTTAATCACACTCCCAGAATACACGTGCTGTTCCTGGGAATAATTAGTTCATCGTGTTTTTATCGGTTTGATCTTCAAGATAAATGTTTGATTATGATCCGGCTCCGCTTCTGTCGGCTGAATAACTCATACAGACGACTCCGACTCCATCAAATGGAGAAAGTCAAATACCTCCTCTTCTGATTTAAGTTACAAGAGTATTTTCTGGTTCCAGAGATGGATCCTGTGTTGAGGAAATTTTTGCAGACACCTCAACAACCAGTAAACCAACCCCTTTATATCATTTAGGATAAAGAGGCGGTGGTCTAGTGGCAGAATCTTGGACTATGGGCAGTGAAGGTCTCTGGTTCGTCTCTGGTTCGACTCCACAGAGAGACAACAAAAGACGAACCTGGATTGATCTGTCCAAAAATCCAAGTGTCTAGTGCCCCTGAGCAAGGCACCTTACTCCCCACACATCTGCTCCCCGAGCGCCGTACATGGTCGCTCAATGCTCTGTGTGTCCTGCACCAGATGGGTCAAAAGCAGAGATTAAATTTCCCTACCTGCATGTGTTTGGGACTAATAAATGCATCTTAATCTTAATCTTAATCTAATACTGAAAGAAAACCCAGTGTTCCAACAAACTTTCCTCTCCCAGGTAATATAACTTCACACAGTCCTCAATGCCTCCTTGTCTCTGTGGATTCTCTGTGTCAAAATAAAAGTGTTAAAGAGACTGAGGCTCTCAAGCTGAGCATATTATTTCCCTTTAGGTTTTACTGTTCTCCGATGACTCTGAGACATGCTGATATTTATTGTTCTCCGGCACAGTGTGAGAGAGCAGAAGCTTGTTCTCCAAATAAACCGACTCCTCCAAAAAAATTATCATTTTCTGAGACAACAGACAGTTTGTCTGTATTTCAGCTGGAAGGGCGTCGGGTCTGGTTCGTGAGGATCGCTCTCCGGACCTCAGAGGAGTGGGAAGCAGAACAGATAGGAAAACAAATCAAAGAATACAGTGGAATACTAGACCTCTGCTCCAGTCACACGACTTTTGAAATGTTTAATTTTCTATTAATAGAAGGTTGTGGCCACTGGAACTTCTTGATCTTCTGAATCTAAAGGTCATTTCTCATGGAAAGTCTTTGGACGATTGTGTGTGTTTGTTATTAGTTGTATGTCACTATAATTACAATCCTTTCTTCAGAGGTTGCCCCTCCAATCAGCAGCCACGACATCCGCACTGGAGCATTGTTCTGAAGCCTGTAATGCTGATTACAAATGGACAAAAGAACAGATATTCACAGCTATCTGTGATTTTAAATACATAATCGTCTTCCAAAAAGGAAAACACGCAATTTGAATTCACAACTACGACCTTTTAGTTGTTGCTTCGCTTACTGAGATGTGTTCATGTTCAGGGCAAAGCCACAACCACACTGAACATGGTCTCTATAGAATAATACACATAAATAATTCCCATTAAACCTGGTGGAGGGTCGAAGAAGAAACCATTCAGTACTTGTGTAGCTTCAGATCTACTTGACTCTTCTCCTCTTCCTCACCTGTTGCCTCACTTTCTCTGTCTCATCCTCTCTTTCTCCCTCTGCCTGTCGTTCAGCGATGTTCCCACGATGAAAGCATTGACCACTATACGATGTGTGTTCAGTTCAGTCTCCAGCAGCAGGTTGGAGTGATTGTAAAGTGCTCTGCTGCATGTACACTCTATTATGTCACTAAAATGAGTCGACTGCGGCGGTTTGACAGGTCGTCCTCTCTCCCTTTAGTGAGTGTAGTGTAGAGCAGTGAGTGTGAGTGCCCATGGGTCCAAGTCTGACCTCTTCCCTCTTCCCTCTTCCTCAGGTTGTGCGAAGTCGGGAGGCGTGCGCTTCTCAGAGGTGGCCCCCGCCGCTGGAGCCCCGTCTCATGTCCACTTTGACGAAAAGCTGCACGACTCCGTGGTCATGGTGACTCCGGAGGACGACGGCAACTTCATGGTCAAGGTGGGTTTGACCTTGAAACAGCCTCACACATGACAGCCAATGAATGAGACCTGTTTCTTGCTTTTCCCTCTAAAAACTAAGTGGATAGATTTGGACACAGAGGTTTCTTTTTTTTTCCTATCCTCACTTTTATCTTAATGTTTTTTAGTTTCAAGCGAAAACTCCAGAGATCCAAATAATAATGTGCCAAAGTGCCTGAAACTTCTCCCTTGATTTATAACGTCTGTAAACATTTTCTAAAGAGTTTATGTCTCAATCTGCAGTTTGGAGTCTTCTGCACTAAAGCAAGATGTTCATTTAGTAAATGATGATCCATTTAGAGTGGGTTTTAACGCTGAAGGTGAAAATGAACCAATAGAGTTTCATGTCTGTAAATAGAAAACACACTGATGGAGGTGTTGTTGGGCGAGCTCTGTAATCGTTTGTGTGCCTGCGGTGTGTGTTACCATGTGACACAGGTAAACACATTACCACTGACTTGTAACTGGTCATAGTTACAGTCTCTGTATGTTGTGGATATAACATTAGAAGGTCACTCTGGGATCCAGTGTGTCAGTCTCGGTTTTTTATCTGCGAAACATCCAGGAGGAGATTAAACTCTTTTCTCATCACTGTTAATCTCCTCTGTCGGCAATAAAGGCCCAAAACAATGATATCAGACTTCTCATCTGTTAGCTGTGAAACCCCGGAGGTGCTCAGCTCAGGAGCTGCAGGTGCCAAAGGCTCTAAAACCTCATAAACTGTAGAAATCAGACCCAGTGGAAAAACCCTCTCTGATTATCCTTTTCTTTTTTAATCCATGTCCCACCCACTAACATGGAGGAGGTGGAACAACTCGAGAGCTTTGATTTAAAAGTTTGAGAGGATTTTATGCACCAGGCTGAGGAGCCACTTCATGATTTATCTAACAGACCTTGGATTTCTTTCTGTCCAAGTGTCGTGCACAGAAATTAAAGTGCATCCGCAGCAGCTCACATATTCTGAGCCAATTCTGAAAAGATGTCTTACCTGATGATAAAGTGCGTCCTAGAATCTTTTATATCAACATAACACAAGGACTCATGTTGTTTCCCTTTCACTGTCGCTGAGTAAACTGAACCTGCTCACTTCAGCTTGTCAATTTAACCAAGGACTCTCATTCCTTTTCTATAGTTAATTTATCAGGCCTGCATGTTTAAAAGGTACATTTGGTGTATTAACAATCCATATATGTGACTCAGCAAACTGTTTTCAGGAACAGAAATTAGTTTGAGCAGTTAAATCTTTGCCAGGAGCAGAACTTCATGTGCTGACTCCGAATAAAGACCTCCAGGGGCCTTTCAGTTTCCAGTCGACCTTTTCCTCCTCCGCAGTTTCTCCATCGCACCAGAATCCCACAGGGAAGTTCTGAACACGCTCGGTGTAACGAAGCCTCTCCGACTGTTGGAACTTGTTCGCAGCCAAATCAATTTGCTGACAAGCTGCTTACAAGTGCGCGTGTGGACGGACTGAGAGGTTGGCCGTGAGCTTCACACGTACAGAGCGGCCTGTTTTAATTTTGAGTGCGTGTGTGTTTCTCAAAGCTCTTTTAAGTGTACTTGAGAGTGGGCACGGGCTACTGCCAGCCCGGCGTCGTGGCTTATCATGGAGCTGAGGGGGGGGGGGGGGGGGGTTGTTATGGAAACGGTCGGGTGGAGGGGCAGCAGACCAGAGATGATGTGGGAGTGTGTGGGATGGAACACAGCATGCACACAACAGCTGTATGAATAGCAGTTTTCAGGGAGGTTGTGAGACTTTGACAAACAGACGGGGGGGGGGGGTCATGCAGCAGCAGCAGATACTGTTTTGTCTCTGTGGTTCCTCTTGTCCCTGATGGCAGGACATGGAAATGAGCAGCAGACGTGTCGCTGACAGAGGCCACACGTTTTTATAAATGATCATTACTGCGAGTGACGCAGAACAGGCCGTTCTGAGGAGGTTTCACGACCACGCTGCAGAAGCATATCAGGTTTAAATGCACACCACAATCATATTACTAAGAGTAACCGGATTACATGTGGTCGGCTGCAGGAAACTCTGTTCGATGGAAGAACAGGGAGATGTGAAGAGGCTACTCTGGGGTTTTAATTTTAGTTTAAAGCTGCACTGTATATATATTTTTTAAAAGCGGGCTTGTAGTGACAATCCATAGAGTGATACTTGTGTTCCAGTCGGTCCTAGAGAGCATCCTCGGATAAGGAATTACAAGATGACAAGAGAGAAACTGAAAAGACAGACAGAACGAAAGAATACAAGGTCATTCAGAGCCTGTACTAACAGGCAGTCACGGATAAAAGCAACAAAACGTAACTCTACGTCCTCTCCTCTCTGAACATGCACTGAACGAACCACCTCGGGGAACTGAGATGACACACAACTTCATAAACTGTGAGGTAGTTCCCTTCGACTTGACTTTAGAATTACACAATTGTTTCTGATGAACTGGTTGTGTCGCTCTCTGACAGTTTTGCAGACTCATAAACAGGAATCACTTGAAACTCTGCTTATTAAATGACGTGTTTCATATCAGGTGTCACTTTTTGTTTCCTATTGAATCACATTTCGGAGGCTGTTCACAACGTGTGGACGAGTGTGGGACTGCGCTCACAGAATGGTTATTGGTTTTTCTCTGCAGTGCTCCCTCACTATTCCCTCGGCCACTTCTCTCGTCGCTCTGGGCTGGTGCGGGGCCGGAGCCGTCGCTCTCTAGCTGGAGGGGCTTTAGGCTTATCTCTCCTCGCCTGCACTTCCCCGCTGTCTCCTCCTCCTGTCCCTCGCCGCCTCTCTCTTTTCATCCAGTCTCCTCTGTGAGGCTTCCCTCGCTCCTCTCTGGGAGGAAAATCCTCTCATGAATTTTTCTGTTTGTTAAATTTAAAGCAGCTACGTCCTCAGACTTCTACCTCTCTGTTGCGGCTGCTCTCCCATGACTCTTCTTTATAGTTACAGTTATTGTATGTTTTGTGCTGTGTGCAGACAATTTTATATAATGTTTAAAGTAGCTCAAGAATACACAAGTCTGAACTTTCCCACTTCCTGGAAAGTCTCCCCTGCAGCCTGATGTAGACGATGTTGCCGTGAATCAGATTAAAATCTAGAGTTGCCGACAAACCTTTTCACGTGGGATTAGTATCCCAGAAAGATTTTGCTGAAGTTGAGTGAAACCCCAAAAAGTAATTCAGGTTTGATTTCCCCTCAGGCTAAGAATCAGAGATGAGGTTGAAGCGAGGGGATTAAAACCACCAGAGAAATAAGTAATGATTTCAATTAGACGACTCCTTCAAGGAAACCTCAGCGCAGCAGCGTTGTGTTTATGAGAGTCACTTATCCATGAAACGTTCATCCTGTATTTATTGAGCTGTATTGGACTAATAGAGTTCGATCTGAGGCCAAGCTTTCAACTGTATGAATCCCTTTCTCTCCATTACTTCTTAATGGGCCCACCCCTCTCTCCCCATGGTACGCCGTATTAGTCCATTTATAGAAAGGAGAAAGAAGCCATTATATTTCCTCCAAGTTTCTAAATCTGTACTTATCCTTCCCCCTCACCGTAGGTCGGCTTCCTGAAGACCCAGCATCGATATGAAATAGTGTTCAACCTGCCCGATGTCCCAGCTCTGGGGAAGGAGGTGTGTCCAGCGCCTGTGCCCAGTCCGCACCTCCGCATCACTGACATCACACCTGCACCAGAGGGTAAGGTCACGAGTGGAACGTGGAAATCAAGGCCTGGTCTACAAGTCTCTACAATTGTATTAAGTGAAACTGTAGAATACGTTATATTTCCAAGGCAGTGCAGCGATAACTCGTAAAACCAGTTCAGCGATTGTGATTCTTGTTGTGGGAGGCGGATCTGAGTGGATGTGCGTCTCAGCAGCAGAGTTCCAGGCCTCACCAGATGGGCTGAGGAAGACAGCACCAGACAGTTCACTCAAAGTGCTGGCTCAGCGATCCGTCTCTGAGGAATCATTCAAACTGACTCTCTGAGTTTTCCTTGTTTGCACCTGTGAAGGCTAAGAAACGTCAGACTTGAATGTGTGTGAGTCTCCGATTCTGTTTCTTCTTCCCAATACCGATTGTGATAGAAGGGATGATTGTTATTGTTGTTTTTTTGGCCTGGTTCAGGTTAAAGTCTTTGAAAAACGAATATAACAAGAACTTGACAACTTTGTCAGTTATCTCTTCTGCTTCGAGGCTCTTTGTCGAATTAATTGCTTCATTTTAAATCCATTTCCAAAGTTTGCCGCTGCAGATTCTCCTTTTTCCCTTTTCCCTCGGCAAACCACTCGTGCTCTTTTGTGTCATAGTTTGCAAAACTGCAGTCTCTTGTTTGTGTGTGAGCTGATATTAAAAGTGGCAGCTGCACGTCTATGTTTGTCCAAGCATGAGTTCAATGTTTTTGTGATTGTGTACACATCAGTCAGCTGTATTTATTCATCATTCATCAGGTTGACATTTTATTCATTCAGCCTGCAGGTGGCCTCTTGATCATCAGTCTGATCCTTGTTCAAATCATTGTCACACAAACTACACACAAAGAGACAAAGAAAACTTGTTCCTGTGTGTTGAGCTAAACTCCTCAATACAGTGAGGTAACCTAATCCGCCTGTATCCTCTGTGTGATTCCTCATTGTGTTCTCCAGGAGGTCTGAAGGTGACGTGTGAGTACATGGCCCAGCAGGAGGGGGTTCTGTGTGAGGAGGTGCTGCTGCTGAGCGAGACCAACGAGGACGTGTGTGTCAGAGTCAAGGTTCACGCCAGAGTCATGGGTGAGGCCGCGTTTCCCAATAAAAGTGAAGATGATCTCATTTTTATTCAGAAATATTGCACCACGGTCGAGGCTTGCATAACATCTCTTTTATGTTTTTTAAACTGCAGCCATATATGTGTCATTTATAAGTGAATACGAACTGTCTACCTGGTTGTTAACGACAGCATAGGTCATAAATCTATATCCTGCCTCCTTCATTTTAGTGGCTCGGACATGCACCAACTTAAAAGTCAAAGTACACTTTAAATACATTTCTTTATCAAAGATGGTTTCTGTCACTTTGGGTAGTTCTTATCATTTGTCAGCGTTCGTATCTGGAATGTTTTTAGCTTCATTCCTGGAAAAAAAAACACAGTCAAAAAACCCAAAGATACTCGATTCAATACCACATGAATCTAAGAAAAACAAGAAAGATTAACAAATCAGAAACCTAAATGAACGAGTCATTAATCGATTTAACAAAATAGCAATGAATCTCAGCAATCAATGATTTATTCAATTGACTACGAGTCGTCTCTGCCTGTTATAGTTTCAAAGGAGAAACTGACAGAACTGAATTTACCTTCAACAGAGCACTGCTGCCTCCTGCTGGTGAGCCTGCATTTAGCCTCAGATTCACAAGTTATTCATCAACAACCCTTAAAGAATATTAAATATATATTTAGACACAGTATTTAATTAATGAAAATAGCCCCTTTGTTACATCATTGCTTTAGAGCTGTCAAAAGGTTTTTCAGTGGATGGAAAAATAAAGATCTGGAAGCTCTTCTACAGACAACTACAGACATGCTCTCTGACGCCTTCAGGTCTGTGGTTCTGGTGTCTGTTATCATAAAGCTCTAATCAGAGCATCTAATTAATTTACATCTTCTCCACTTGAATCGGTGTCAGTGAGACGCCATAAGCTGCCAGGCTCTCGTGTCAGCAGATGGAGAATCAGGGGGCGTTTCCATCTGCGTACACGTGTGTGTTTCTATAGGTTTGCATGTGTGTGTTTGTGTGTTTGTTTGTGCACAGTGGCATTGTGTGGTTTATTTTTACTCTCAGAGCAGAGCTTGAACATCTGTCCAGATGTCTGTGTGTAATTGAGGCCTCTGCGGCAGCCAGATCAAGGGATTAAGATTTGCCTCGGATGATTCACTGCTGAACCGTTACTATCAGAGATCTGATCACTGTGTTAAACCATCTGCTCTGAATACACAATGTTTACAGGGTTTTCATATAAAAGACGTTTCCTGAAGTTATTGGTCTTAATTGTTGTGATATTTAAAAGCTCAAGTAACATTTAATTCAATTTAACCTTCAACATCTAAGTTAATTTTAATTAAATATTTTATAAATTATATTTATTAAAGTTTAAAGAATAGGTAGCGACAATTGGTCAAACGTTATTTATACGTGTGTTTATATATCTATAGAAGAAAAGACAAAAGGAAGTTGCATTGGCCGGGAATCGAACCCGGGCCTCCCGCGTGGCAGGCGAGAATTCTACCACTGAACCACCAATGCTTGCTTCCGTTTCGTGGAAGCACATATTATAAAGTAGATCCAGGGATTTTGATATATGGTTCCATACGGAGACCGTTATGAATTAGCGGGACTCAGAATGTCCTTCTCGGTTATGACGGGTTGATGACGACGTGTCCTGAGGTGTTTTATAATGTCTGTGGCTCTTCCCTCAGATCGTCACCACGGCACCCCCATGCTGCTGGAGGGGGTGCGCTGCATCGGGGTGGAGCTGGAGTACGACTCCGAACAGAGCGACTGGCAGGGATTCGACTGAACCCCCACTTCCTGCTCCCTTTTCACAACGGAAGTACACTAACACACACACAATCACCTGCCGTCATAGGAAGATACACATCTACACAACACATCCACGTGTTCATACCAACATCATCAACGGACCTCACAGGAAGTGGACGTCCTGTGACCTGAGAGCATTTACATGCAAAGACATTCCTCTGCTTCCACCGCATCACCGACAGCAGCAGAACAGACGCGTCGTCTCTTCTTCTTTCTGCAGCTCCTCCAACTCAGTTCATCCCCGTGCTGTTAGTCTGCAATGATCCTCTAGGGGGCAGCAGTGCTCTTTAAATCCGTGAGGCCTCAGCTTCCCTCTCCCAAATAGAGATGAGCTGAGAGGAAGTGCTGGGGCCTGTAATGTCCCTGCTTCACCACAAGGGGACACTGCAGGCTACTCTGCATTTATAGTCAAATCCAACTGTGCAAATCATAATAATATTACTAATAGTAATAATAATAATAGTAATAGCTTGAATTCACATGTCAGAGGTTTTAACGGACATTATCTCAACATGCCCTGAAAACCTCTGCTTAGTTTTCAAGTTTAGTCCCAAACACTGGATGTGAGGATTTGCACCTGCAAAAATAAAGCGTCTATAGTTAGAGCTGTTGTTTTGGAGAGTTTGTCGAAGAGAAATCTGATATTTAAAAACACCACCGTGCTCTTAGGAACACAATTAAGATCTGTGAGTTTGATTTAGAATATCCTGATACACGTTTGAAAGTATTAATCTATTAATCCAATATATTTTTTGTGTATTTTTCGTCCCTGTGAGAAAGCAGCTGGTCCAATCAACATTTAGTTTAACTTCATGCAGCCTTCCGAAAAACACACACACACACACACACAAACACACAAACACATACACACACACACAACATAAGTGCCTCTCACGCCTCCGTCCTGTTCCCTCACTCGAGCCTGATGTTGTCTCACCATCTCTCTGCTCGTCCTTGTCTCTCACACACACACACACACACACACACACACACACACACACAGACTCACACACATGCAGCGGTTTGGAGCGGGAGTAGAGAGAAAGAACAAGGGACAGAAAAGTGTTTCAGTTTATTTGCCACCAGCTTCTCTCAGTAACCTAACGTCCTGTCACCTTGGCTCAGTTTACATCTGTCAGCAATAATCTGACTCCACTGCCATCTTCCTCCTCTTCCTCCTCCTCCTCCTCCTCCTCCTCCTCCTCATGTTTCATCCCTTCTTCTTCCTCTGCTCCTCTCCCACCCAATGCATTCAGCCTTAAAGCAAATGACTGTGTGTAGTTTCTCTCCGTGTTGGACCGTGAGCTGTCGGTGCCGTACAGAGGTCATAGGTTTATTAGATGTTTGCTTGTGTGTGTTTAAAGGTCAGAACCCGGTCTGTTCCATCTCGGTGTGAAACTGAAGTGCTCTGTAGTTAATGTCGAGGTTCACGTGTCGATATCTGCTCCCTGTGCGAGTGATCGATGTGTTTGATTTAAAAAAATGAAGAATAAAAATGTGTCTGTCTTTTGAGTTGTGTTGCTTCTTGTGAGCTCCGGCGGGTTCGTTGCAGTACCATCAGGGGGCAGTCTACACCACGACACGCTGTGCAACATGTTCCTGATCCTCATGGCTCCTCTGTTGCATTAGATGTTTCTTCATTAGATGCTCATAGGCCGACTTTACACACAGACTCATTCAGGGGTTTGGAAGAGACATTTTTAATAATCCAATAAGTTGATTTGAGACTCAAACCGTATTTTTTGCTATTTCATACTAATATCTTCAGTATAATTATCATTATTATGGATTCTTACCTTTTCGATGTTTCTTTTTAGTCTTTATTCATCAGAAATCTCTCAATCACAAAATGTTTTTATCATAAAACATCAATAACCCCAATATAAAGTTTCTGTTGCACATATTCTTTATTCTTTACTTTATGTTTTTGCGATGATGAATAAAGTGTGAATTCGTTTGCCGCTCTTTGCTTTTCAGAGATTCATTTGCAGTCGAAGCATCACATCCACCCCCCCCCCCAAAAACAAAAACAAAAACCAACTTACTTTAAGATTAACCCTTAAATATCCGAATGGAGACGCGGCGAGAAGCATCTTTATTATGCTGCTGAAGTCTCTGATCAGCTTTGTAAATATAAATGTAATTTATATTTTCTGTCTCTTTCAGGAAAAACCATGTCTGAAAGGTAAGAATTATTATATGTAAATATTTTATTCAGATACGGATTAAACACAAAACCACTTATATTTCAAAAAGCAGTTATTAGAAATCAGAAGTCGTCAAACGTTCAAACTTATTTCAGGTGGAGTAATTCAACTTTAGTGGCTTTTCAGAATAAATGACAGAGACTTTACAGCCTCATGAATGATAAATAAGTGGAAATTGATGAAGTGCAGCAACAGCAACTTTTACACAAATTACTTTTAACTTTCCATTTCCCTGTCAATCCAGTTTAAAGCCTTAGATAAGGAAGATGAAGAGGAGGAGGAAGAGGAGCACACAGCAGCAGAAGTCTGACAGGAGAGGACAGACTCACAACTGTCTGTCTGTGGATATATTTATTTTAAAGTAATATACGTTTTACACAAGGTTTTAGCATCCATCGTATTTTTAAATCCAGTTTCTAAAGAGAATTATGGACTTGTGTATAGATTTCTATTATCATCCAAAGAAACAGTTTGTCATGTTGCTGCATTTCGAAATATAAAAAGTCAAATAAAGATCAACACTTTACATATTAAACTGCTAAAATACTGATCTGGAAACAACGGTGAAGAGTGCTTATTTCTCTTTGGCTCATTTCCAGCATTAATATAACTCATAACTGAAATAACCACTACTTTTTGATGTTACGATTTGTTGTTTTATTCTGAAATAGCCCACTACACACATACCTTTATATTTCATTCATGTATTTTGTATTCATGGTGTGTGAAATAAAACCTATAGTGAGGGACAGCTTCCTGTCTGACGTCATGCGTGTGGACAGAGAGAAGTGTAAAGTTTGAAGGAAGTGTTGTTGGGGACACAGAGATCTTCTTCTTCTTCTGCTGCTCCTCCTCTGGGACAGTTTGTGTCCTGAACTCAACCGGAACCCCGACACCACCTCCTCCTCCACCACCTCCTCCTCCACATACTGCTGCTGCATGGAGGAGCAGACCAGAAACCTGCTGCACACAGGAGGAGCATGTGTGTCTGTAGCTTTGAAGAAGAAACTGCAAATTATCCACAAATATCCCCCAAAAATATAAATGCATTACTCGTTTTGACTCCTGCCATAAAATTAAATCATTTTTTTTTTAAATTATAGAACAAGTATCTGAACAAAGCTTTTAACCTTTTTATTGTGATATTACTGCAGTTTACTGTTATTATTATTAATGGTAGTATTTGTGGTGGTAAAAGTACTGCAGTGTCAATATTGGCTCATGTGTAGTAAACTAAAGTGCAACATACATTAACTATGAGCTTGTTGCAGCAGAAATACACGTTAAGTTGCGTCTGAATTATTCACGTGTTGTGTGTGTTTGTAATGTATATTGTTATCACGCGGAGCTGTGAGGTTAAGGTAACACAAAATAAAATAACCAACTGAAGACTTTGTTTCATAGTTATTTATCCTAAAATGCGACGGACAATTTGTCAATTAATGATTAAAAAAATATATATATCTTTGTAGTTTGACGTGTAACTTGTAACTTGTAGATATTTAAAATACTTTAAGAGAATATATGGTTTATTTATTGTGAAAAGTGTCAATTTAAATTCTCTAGTAAGCTTTGTCCTAATTGATATCGGCAGTGTCAGGAAAAATAAACTCAAACTGCTGATAACTTCCTTCAGTTTATTTCAATCAGATGAGAAAAGCAACGTGACGCGAGTCCAACATATCCACAGCACGAAGTAAGTACGAGTCTTAATGTTCGTTCAATAACTAATCATATATTTCTAATATTAGATGGAATTACTCGCGGTTCTTTAGACACGGGCTCTGCTGAAGTCGCCGCAGGCAGGTTTTTAAATCATTGGCTGGAACGAAATTAACCCATAAACACAAATTATGTGTGTATTAGACTTATAGATCTATTTATACAGCCTGTAGTGTGTATCATTACTTCAGTTGTGTGGCAGATTACAAGACAAAAAGCAAAAATTAAGAATTATTATTCTGTAAAATACACAAAAGCAAAAGTTGGTTGAATTTGACAAACACCACGACTGAAATAAATATTTTATGACGCTTAATTTCTTCTTGACAGTTTATTTTTATTATCATGTCATCACAAAGTCCAGTATGTTTGTTATTGTGCAAAAGAAAACTGTGGTTCCACTAAAACACTCCGGTGCGTAAAGTTGGATTCGTTCCACATCTCCCACGTTTTTACGCACAGCCTCCTGCACATTTCTCCTCCTTCACATTTCTCCTCCTCCTCCTCCTCCTCAATGTTTCACTCCGACACGTTTCTATAGATTTTTCTCCTCACTATCTCCTCCCCAAAGAGAATAAAACACCTCTCTGCGTGTGCGCGTCCAGTTTACTCCCCGGCACCTCCTCCGGCTGAGGCCACACGGCAACTTCCCTCTGATTTACCTTGAATCTATAACCATAAAAAGCTCTTCTACAGAAAATGGGCACAGAGACTAGTTCCCAGTGGTATTTTCTATGATATATAAAATATTATGAAATCAGTGAATACACGGATTTGTTTTGAAACTGTAAAAAACTGTCCAGCAGTAGCCTTGAACGTCGCACTGCAGGTATTTGAATGCACCTGCCTCTGAAATGAGGTCAATAATACAAATGGTAGTAATTTTAAATTATCAGCAGCATCGTCATATTTAAAATCGTCATCATCATACTACAACATCTTTACAGTTTCATACATCCTCCCCCTACGCGCTCAGATATGTGCCATTCCGGCACAGCTTTGCTTGGAGCTCGTGCGCGCTGCGGCGTGAACTCTGCGTGGCCTCGCGCCCTCCCCGTGACCCCCGGGATACTGTATAATCTCTGCTGATTGATCTGATTGATCAGCTTCATCCGCACGAGGCCGCCGTCACGCGCCTGCAGCACGCGGAGCGGAAGCAGTTGGTGTGTTGGTGCAAATAAACAATTTATTATCCTTCCCCTCGTGTTTTCTGGCCCGTGGGCACAAATACTGATAGAGCTGCGCGTGTATATGAAGCAGCAGATACTGTGCGTGTATGTGTGTGAGTGTGTGCTACTTAATCTGCAGTGATTTAATACATGTGGCATTTTGAGATCTTATATATATGAGGATGAGATTAGAATAAAGAAGTTTTCCTTCTGATTTTGTTGCTTTCACATCATTAAAACTTTCTGCAGCATTAGTACAATTCTTCTAAAGTTCACTGATACACGGAGTTCTGCCAGAACCTGTATGAGATAGTACAACTTGTATTCAATGATTATAATAATTAGTTGTAGACATGGATTATTGTATCCTAACTTTTCATAGTCATAGAAAATATAAAGGAAGGAAGAAGGAATAATAATATGAAGAAAATTTAAATGTAATCGTGAGTTTCGTAGAAGTGGTCAGAGAAGATCTTCTGTCCCAGTAACAGTCACCAGCACAGACTGGTTCATTAATCTATTGTTCCATTTATAATATATAGTTATTATAAGTGTGAACAGGACAGTTATTGATCTGCGGTGATGGAGAGATTCACAGGTTTGACTGATGTTAAAATTATGTTTATATGTAGGAAGTAAAATCCTGCTTTTAATATGTATATCTGAAGTATTAGCAAAGTAAAGTATTAAAAGCAAAACTACTCATTATGCAGAATGGCTATTGTTATTATTTATACTTTACTACATGATTATTGGAGCATTTTCTTCCACTTTTTGTTCTTATTGTGTAAAATCCTTATGTAATTATATTCATTAAGTGTTAAGAACACTTAATGAATCGGGTTCTGCAAATCCAACACTACACAAAATTCAAAAGATATAAGAACAGACTTCACCACAAAAATATACTACACAAAACTACACAAAATATAAGGAATATGAATATATAGGCACGTATATAAACATTGTAAGAATGCAATTAATTACTAATAATGTGGGAACAGGGAGATGTAAAGTTTGCAGGGATTTGAGAAACAAAGTTAAAACTCTGTGTATTTGTGTGTTTGATGATATGATATATTTGTACAGAAAAGAAGAAGTTGGTTCCTTCTCCTGTGAATAAACACAGCAGATTAGTAAAAGTACTATGTTTACTCTGAACTGCGGCAGTATTATAAAGAAACAGGAACTCTTTAATACTTTTACTATGTTTCAGTTCCTCAAAGTACCAAACTTACATTTTGATCTTCCTCTGAACCATTCCAACTTGTTTGAGTCTTTTTCTCTTTTTGCATCAGGAAAAAGGCTGTTGAGCTTGAGGAGGCGTCACATGATGCATCAAACCTCCTCCACAGCAACAAAAGCAGCCGCAACATGTGTCCCCACAGTTGTTAGTGTTGATGCTACACACACAGTACGAGAGAGTGACACAAATATGGTTTCCTGAACAAGCCTACACACTGAAACACATGAACATGAGAAGTTAAAGATGGTGGAAATCTGCTTTTTAAGGGTTTTAGTTGTGCATCAGTAAAAAGCAGAGAGGGTGGAAACACTGATGGGAAGGAGAAGGAGTGTGTGTCTGTGTGTGTGTGTCACAGCAGCAGCAGCAATCAGTCCCCTCTTGTCTTGCTGCTGAGTGCGGCCTCTGATTGACAGGTCCTATTCACCCTGTGTGAGATTAGTCCAGCTGAAAGGAGTAACGACCCGTGGCTGTGTGCAGTAATTACGGCCTCGGATAAGAAAAATAAGGAAAAACACACACACAGCAAAACTATAATTATATAATCCTGCAGTAAAATGCTTCTTCTTCTTCTCCTCCTCCCCCCCCCCCCCACACCTCCCTCCGTATTCTCAAAGATGTTCCATCTGTAAAGAGGAAATTCCAGCCCGTGTCTCAGTCCTTTTCCTGCGACGGAAATTATCTCACAATCACAACAAACCGCAGGCTGCAGCATCAACATGCATCTGCTGGGATGGTAAATGGACTGGTGTGTGTGTCTGTGTGTGTGTGTGTGTGTGTGAGATGGAGGCCTCATGCTCACGTACAGTAAACGACTGTGATGAGACGTTTCATGTGCAGATTGTTTGTTAACAGCTCATTTTTTTTGTCCGTGCGAGCCGGAGGTGTCGTCATCACTTCAGACAACAACACTGTGTGTGGTGAGCAGAGGGGGGGGGGGGGGGGGAGATGACAAAATAATAGGAACACCTGTCCCTCTAGAACTTCAGTGGATTGTGTTGGTTTATAGGATGTTATGCATGTGTTGCTTTTTAAAGAGCAGTTATTGTTTTTTCAATCTTGCTTGATATTTTCCCTCCTGACATTTATTTTTGAAACTGATCTTTCGGATGAAGGCAATGCATTTTATTTTTATCAGGATGTGAGCCTCTGTAAGACGATATCGGGAAGTGATGAACTATAACACATTGGAATCTCACAATTTAGTCAAATCATAACCACTCATTTAATGTTTGACACCTCTTTATCGTGGAATAATGTATTAAAGTTAAATCAGATTTATCTTTACAGCCCAAAAGCAACAAATTCATCTCATCTGGATTTGAAATTTACATCGTCTGTCCTTCCACCTTTTATTTGTGTGTGTAACAGTAAACTAACGGGTTACTGAGGTATTTTATTGAAGGTAAATTTACAGTAAGATATTTTACTACATGGATATTTATGTTGAAACCTCACATCAGTCCAGCATATATATTTATATTGGTCTATTTAGAATAGTTTTAAGCTTTCAAATTGAGAGGATGTTTTATTCTGGAATTAGTATTTATTCTGACCAAAAAGTGATAAGGGTAATTGTAGAATGTCCTTTTTGTCATGAATCGTTCTTCTGTAACATTATTTAAGGTAATAATAAGACATTTAAAAGACACATTAAAGCCAAAATTAATATCAATAAACCTATAATTAGGTTTATTGTCTTTTGCACCTTTGTGCTGTGGAATAGAGTAGTTTGGTGAATAGAAGAGTCAAATCAGATTTAGTGTTATAGCTTAAACCCACACATGTGTCTCATCTGCAAAACAGGACCTCCCCTGTTCTCCCACCCTTTATATGAGCATGTAAAAGTAAACTCTGAGGGTCTTTAATTATTTTCATGAAGTGCAAATACCATCGTTTATTATGTATGTGGCTTTATTTGACATGTTTTATCGCTTGGCTGTAAATCACTTTATGTAGAAACCTCCATCACATCTTTACATGTAAAGGCTTGTATGAGATGTGCATACGTTTGCCATGTGGTGTTTTTTTCAAGTTTATGCTTTTATATGGAGATTGTTTTAACTTTTGCATTAAAGAGGTTTAAAGGGTTTAAATTGTGAGGGGTTCACTTGGGGGAGAGACTTGATGCAGATCTAAGGGAGGGGGGGGGGGACCCAGGCACCGCTGCGTTTGGCTGTTTCCAACTCGCACGGCCATCATCTCATGTCCCCACGCTGATCCCGGGTCTGCAGCTCCACGCATCCTCCTGTCTAAACGTGCCCGGCCGGCGGACCAATCAGCGGCGAGCCTGCGTGGGCAGGAAGTGACGCGACCGGGTTCCTGCACTGTAAATTGCTGTGTGTCACCACAAATGTGACCCACACACCAACATCTCTCAGATCCGAGAGGCTGATCCGTCCGCGTCTCTCCTCACGACGTGAAGCAAAACACCATCAAACAAATCCACTGAGCTTCTATTAGTGCCGGAGCCAAAGTGACCTTTTCCCCCTTTTCCCCCTGGTCCACTCCTGCAGGGTTCGAACCCAGACCTCCTCTCCTGTGCGCTCTCCCCCCACCCACACACACGACCCCCCTCTCTCTCTCTTTATCCACCGACAACAAGCAGCCAAGACCCCGCAGGAGCAGGGGATGAGACTGGGACTGAAGTAACAGGCTGCTGCTCTGGAGGATCCAGGACTAACTTTCCTCTCCTGGCTCGTGCACGGTGAACTGTGACCGCAGCTGTGTGTGTCTGTGAGTGTGTGTGTGTGTGTGTGAGAGGGGGGTTTTGCGCACCGCCTCTCACTTAATTTCTAAGCAGTGTGTGTGTGTGTGTGTGTGTGTGTGTGTGTGTGTGTGGGTGTGTTTGTGGCACCTCCCCGCTCCTCCATAGATCTGGTTGCCCCTTGTACCTTGCAGGCTGCACCATGCATTCCTCCTGGCTGCTGTAGTTAGAGCAGGACACCGAGGTTCCTCTCAGCCGACCGCCCTGCGCCTCGCTTCGGACCCCGCACCGCGCGTCATGCCGCGACACCTGAAGCTCTCCCCGGCTCCTTCCCTGGACCGCGTGGCTCCTTTGTAACTGGATCTACTTGTTTCCTTTTTGGGAGGAAGAGGGAGGGCATGCGCTCCTCGTCTCCGGAGAACACTTGCAAAGAGGAGAAGAAAGTGTAGCGAGAGAGATAGAGAGAGAGAGATTGAGCAGCAGAGACAGGAGGAGCAGAGAGCGAGCATCCGAAGAGACTGCAGCCGACTTGTAGATGTTCGATCAGGCCACGACGATGGGCGATGGGAGCCACCGCTGTGGACCCAACCCGCTGTGTGCGGACCGGATGGACGCGAAGTGCCGCGCCGAGATCGGGAGCCGGTCCCCGGTGCAGAGCTCCAACGACACCCCGGGGACCTCCGCGTCCACGCCGACCTCCTCCAGCGAAGACGGACACGACAAACTTTTGGGAGTGGACCCTGACTACTGTCGGAGGATATTAGTGAGGGGTAAGTGCGCGACAACAAAGCCCACAGCAGTTTGATTCTGTGCGTAAAAACCCACTCTCACAGGTCAAAGCCACGAGATGTCTAAAGAGAGGTTTTAAATCCACTGCTGGTTTAGAGACAATAATGTGGTTTAAAGAATGAAAGAACAATAACAGGTCATAATCTGAAGCTGCACTCCAGCTACACACACGCTGATTAAACACATACAATAAACACATATTGTAAAACTGCATTTTAATAACATTATTTAGATGTATTTTCTTGCAACTCTCATTTAAAAATAAATAAAACATTAGGCCTATTATAACAAATATCCTGAGTTTTATTTTATTAGTTTAAATTAAAGTAATAACAAGTAAAATAGTGTGTGAAACTTTGACTAAAGCCTTCAAACATCTACAGGGTGGATACAACAAGCATCTGCTGTGCTAACAATAAGCTACTTTCACTTCCGTCACACCAAACTGTAACAACACTCCACTCCTAAAGAAAAACAATAATCTAAAATTTAAATAATACATATAAACAACTCTCTGAATGACAGAAGTCACAGAATTATCGTTTGGCACAACGTGTCCCATTTATATCAATTTATTTTGTTCATGTGAAAATATACAAATCAATTGGTCTAATCAAAATTCAAAATAATTAAATAAAGCCTCTGAAGTATTGCTGTTGTGTCTAATAATAATAAATATACACATTTACATATATAAAGGAGTGTTTATATATAGCACATGTACGTTCCTGTAGGTTTGTAAACGAGATAACAAAGAAAAACATGATTTGTATTAAAACAACAGTTCATGAAGAGCAGGTGAAATTCATCGTTGTGTTGTTAACCAACACAAGAGCTGAGAGAAAAACACACATCTGCAAACACTATGAATCTGTGTGTGTATGTGTGAGAGAGGGTGTGTGCGAGTGTGAATGTGTGTGTGTTTTATTTTACATGTCAGTGGCTGATTGCCTTTGTTTGCCAACGTTGCGTTAATGAACAGCAGAATAATATTTAATGCAGTGTGTGTCCACTGTGCACGCCCTCACGCAGGAGGCCACTGGTCTCTGAGTGGAACCGACGTCCCAGAAACATCCAGGAAAATATAAACGTTACGCAGATACAAATATATACAATCAGGAAACACACAGTTTCTTCTAATAATATCTAATATCCCTTTGTTTTTATTTATTTTTTTATTAAATATTCTATTAAAGTCACATCACTCCTTAAAATGCCTTAAATACTTGTGGGTATTTAAAATATATATCTATATTTACAGATTAAATCGTAAAAAAATGTAATCGACTGTGCAGATAATGACACACGGAAAATATTAAAAAGCATCAGGTTAAAAAAAAACAACATAAAGAAAACACATTTATATACATATACATGTGTATTTGTTTTACAAGGTTATTTTCTTGCAGTACACTTGATAATATTGTTACAGCGCGTAAATATAAATATTGTTAGCGGTTAAATGAGGGAACACATAGAATATACAACATGTGGAATATATGAGGAAGTTTCCTGCTTGTATATATGGATTTTTGATTTTGGTTTTCCAGGAACAATATTGCTGGAAACGTTTATTTAAAAAAAAGGGTTAGATTAAATTACAAGCTGTGTGTGGTTTTTTGCTGCTGGCTGCATTGGACACAGTCAATATGTCGGCCTATCAATTCCCGGCTGCAGGCGGACGCTGTGGATACGATGGCCGCTGCCTGGTTGGTCTGATCTTGTATTGAACGACGCTGTGTCCTGATCCAGGAGCAGCTCAGTCAGCACGAGGAACCGAGGGTAGTGTTGATGTCACGGCTGGTTTTAAATGGAGGAGGATGATGATGTGGGTGGGAGAGCAGCAGAAACACGAGAGAAATGACGAAGAGGCAGCTTTAAAATAAATAAAAATAAAAAAGAGCAGGAATTAGCTCCATATGAGATGTTGCCTCTATTTGACGCAGCTGGAATAATAACAATACATATACATTTAGTTATTTGTATTCCCCTATACTCATTATTAGTAATGGTCCTGTTAGATAATTCAGCTGCTGCACCAGTGAGACCTTTACGCGCTTTATCCTCCATTCGTCCTGGTTTCTGCTCATCTCTACATACACAAAGTCCAGGTTATCGTTGCTGCTGCGATGTTCGACAGGCAGGTGCTCGCATGTCTCCTGTCTGTGATCCTGGGAGCTGATCCTGCGTCAGCCGCTGGTTGATGGAGTTCATGCACGAGGAGCTGGAGGACTCGGGCCTGGTGCTCTTTGGGTTCAGATATTCGTACAGCTCGTTCTAGAGGCCTGCAGCGTCAGGGCTTTTCTCTTTTTTTTTTTTAAGCTGAAGTCTGGATGCTCTAGTTTGCCGCAGAGAGGCCGAGGTCACCGGGAGGTCAGCAGGTCTGCGCCGCCCCCCCCCCCCCTTTCGTTGCGCATGTTTCCATCACAGCTTGAGCTTTTCTGGGGTTTGGCCTCCGGAGCTCACAACTATAAAAAAATATTTAAAATGTACGACTCTGTATAAACGTGCACGTATGATCTGAGGACGTTTTCTAGCCCGTGTGGTGCCGAACCCACTTCCCAAGGCGACACATGACGCACGGCCGTGATGCGTGTGCGTAAAGATGGAGATCTCTCGTGTTTTTTACTGCGTGGTTCGTGCGTGTGTCGGCTAAATAAACACTTGAGAATATAACGCAGAGGTTGAGATAAGTGCGTGAATGTGACGGAGCAAGTCACCATTTCATTATCTCCTTTAATTCATACGTAAGTTTTTACGTACGTGTCCTTCCTCCAAAGCTCCTGCTGCGTTTTAACACTTTATCTCCAGAATACAGAAATTAATGGAGGTTTTATTTGTGCCTTTTTATTGTGTTAAGAAGTAGAGAAAGTCTATTTGAACTTTCTGTGTTTGTTGTTCTTGCAGTTTGGATGTTTGGTTCAATCAGTATTGTTTCATATTTAATTCAGGAACTCTTCATATTTTATTGGATTTGCATATTTCATGACTTCAAAACCATGGACAAAGAGGAGGTCGTGTCTGGCCTCGGAAGTGAGAAATACGAGCAAATCTCGGCGGCTGTGGAGGCAACGGTGACGCGGAGTGTTTTTATTGTGGAAAGAAACTATTTTAAAAATAAGTAATTTGTTGATTATTGCAAAACTTCATGACTATTTGTTATATTCTTTTCTCTCACTAATTTGTTGATATTCAACGCGTCTGTGGATCCAGGGCGGGGTGTACCTTCTGACCCCCTCGTCCATGATCACTAATATTATATTGACATTAAATTACATTTTTAAAACGTGTAGTTTTTATACTTTTCAATGTTTTCTATTATTAAAATTAGTTCAGATTTAGCAGATTTTTCTGCTATTTTTGAAAACAATACCAGGGTGAACATATCGAAGCAGATAAATAAGTCAAATTGAGAGCAGATCACTTGGAGGGAAACAAACCAACAACAGTGATGAAAACACGCCTCAACCAAGTAAGAAGGGTATTTAAAAATTATTAATAACAAGAACACAAGTGTACACACAAACACACACACACACACACACACACACACAGCTGTACAGTCGGTGCAGAGCTTCACAGACAGGACTCCAACGAGCAGGTTTAAGCACAGTGTTTTTATCCTCATTACAACGTGACGTGCCAGTTAAAGTCTCGGACTAGTCTTTTCAACCTGCGATGTGTAGTTCCACTCCGTTTCACTTGGCACCAGGAGAACAGGACGTGCACTTCCCCACGTAGCCAGTGGCTGAAATCACGTTACGCGGGCGGTTCAAGCGGAATTTATTTGAGTCTGAGTTTTGGCCCCCGACGTGGATTAAAGACCATGAAGTCGGTTAACTACAAGACTGGGGCTTTATTATGAGAACCGACACAGCCACTGGTAAAAGCACACCACAGACAAGATCTGCTATTTACAACTGACGTGCATGTTCTGAACCAGCCCTCGTGTTAAATTTGTAGTTTGTCTATCTCAAAGACGCACATCTTCCCAGTGTCACACAAGTTTAGGTCTTTAAGGCCTTCGCTCATTCTAGAGGGAGGTGTGTGTGTGCGTAAACCTACAAAACCAGTGCGTCCATTTGGATTGTTTCTGATTGTATTCCCTAATAATAAATGCTCCAACTACCTGTATAATTATGTTCTAATAATATATATCTCACAATAATCAGAGGAGAGTCTGAACTTGTAGGTTTTTCTGCAGGAAAATCCACTGACATTTTGCGTTTCTCTCCTCTGGACAGACGCCAAAGGCACCATCCGGGAGATCGTCCTTCCCAAAGGCCTCGACCTGGACCGGCCCAAGCGCACTCGGACCTCCTTCACAGCCGAGCAGCTGTACCGGCTCGAGCTCGAGTTCCAGCGGTGCCAGTACGTCGTGGGCCGGGAGCGCACCGAGCTCGCCCGGCAGCTGAATCTCTCCGAGACCCAGGTAAGAACAGAGCAGGACCGAGACTCGTCTGTGGATAATAAGCCAAGAAATACAAAAACCTGATTCTAAATATTTTAATACCAACAAGAACGTTTCCACCAAATGTGAGTCTATTATTTAATTTACCTAAATACAGACATTAGGCCTCTGTAGCCAGAAAGCTAGTAACTTGTACAAGTAGTTTACAGTGCTAGCTCAGAATTCTGGGACCAAATCCATCAGGTGTTTTTATTTAATATCTGAGTGACTCTGGTTCGTTCAGAGGCTTTAATTGGCTCCTCAGCCAATCAGAGAGGACACAGGAGAAGTAGCTGCCACGCCCAACACGGGTTTCTACTGTCCACCTTTACTTAATGGACAAGTGAAGGTTCAGAGTCCAACAACACAAACACGTGTGTGTTTAATGTGAATGTACAGGCAACTGTATGAAGGTTGAGATATAGAGAAAACAATGTAAATGACTTCAGTGGAAACAAGTCAGTTTGGAGGCCTTAAGTTTAATGTAATATAGTTTTGCATTTTCAATTTCAATCTATGTTCATGTATGATTGAATTTCTAGTTTAAATAAGTTATTAATATATAGATGCATTACATTTATACATTATTTAAAACGGTTTTAATCCAGTGGGTTGCATCAGCCTCAAAATCAGTGAGTGAAACCAGTGAGGTCTGACGTCACGAGGCTGTTTAAATGAGAGGGAAATAATCACCACTTCCTACAAGGGATCACTTCTCACTAAAACTAAAAAAAACAACACTTTCTTTCTTATTTAGTCTGCCAGTCACTTAGCAGATCTGTGTATTACCCTCACTAAACAAACATTGTCACGTTCTGGGTGTTTGTGGCTGTTGTTGTTGTTGTTGTTGTTATTGTTGTGATATTGTTGTGGTATTGTGGTTGTATCTGCTCCTAAGTGTGAACACACACATTCAAAACCATCCTGCAGCGCCACGAGCCCCACCCCTCTGTGTTAGTCATAAGATGGACACACGCACACACACACACACACACACACACACGCACACACGCTATGGCCTATATATAGGACACTCCTAGAAGAGTTAAGTGACACAGGAGCAACAAACCAGAAGTGTCAGACCAACCAATAATATATTATTTTCTAGATTTAGATTTACAAATATAAAATAAATAATTTGTTAGATTCTATTTGGCTGAAGTGCACAGTTTTCCACAAACGGTATTTTAATGACTATCGTCTCTACCAATTTGAAATCTATTTCTTCAACACACTGTAGGTTTATAAGTTGTGTCCTTTAAATGTCAGTTTCGTTTTTGAGGGGAGTTCATGTGAAACCGCGTAAATCTTAATCATTCAGCTGCGTCACGTAACATTTAAAGCATTTTAATACGAACCCTTGAACTTTTATTATCCATCTGAAAACCTGCACACACGAGGTGTCACACGCACAGCTTTCACGCACTCATTGAAGCAACTCACGCGTCTGTAGACAAAATAAAAATAACTGACGAAAACGCTGTGTAAAGTTACAGACACGCTAGAAAATCACAGATAAACTTTATAAATAATTAAATAAACGACGGCTTGGTTCCATTTAGCTGCTTCACTTTCAAGGTCTTGGTTTTGTAGAACATTAGAACAGAACCATTTAAAGTTAAAACTAATAAGTGCTTTTCCTGCTATGATCATATATTGTGTTAAAAGGTCCTTTTGGGGCCGATTATGAAAAATAATGCTACTTGGAAACTGTGAAGTGTTTCACAACGAAAACCTCGTAAAAACAAACCTTCAAAGTAAAATATCATAAAGTAAAAGTGTCGAATATGCTTAGACGTTTGCAGGTTTATTCTCGCTCGTGCTAATAAAGAGCAGGGTTTTGTTTCCGGGGCCTTTTGTCCTCCAAACATTTCTTTAAACACTTGTTGAAGGAAGTAAAATAACACATGGAGGAATTTACGCACCACCATAAAGCAGCGGTATTATCTAACCACACAAAAAACCAGGACTCAAACATAAAGGTGATGGGATGGTGTGTATGTGTGTGTCTGTGTGTGTATGTGTGTGTGTGGAGCACAGAGCAGCCACTGTGTCCCTCATTAGTGCTGACACTAGGGGTGTTAATGGGAGGGCCCCAGCTTCCTGCTGCCGCTGCAGCCGAGGATTGGCTGAATGAAAACCCGTCTGACCTTCAAGTGAGAACAACATGTTAATAATAAAAGTCTCCTCGGTGATGGCGGAGCGAGATATTAGGCCCATTGTGCAGAAACGTCTTAATGCTGCCTTGCTATCGAAGCAGCTTTTCACGCGCGATCAAAAAGGCTTTTTCATGGCATTAGTGTTGAGTTCTGTCTGATTATCGCCTCCTTTCTGCTCGGGGACAAAACACGCGTCATGCAAACGAACCAAATCAAATCCACTGATGAAAAATCACACGGAGGAAAAAGGTGGAGACGCTTAAAACATACGGGTGCGTTTTTAACACTTAATTCGATTCTGACGCTCAAATGGTTTTTAAGCGTCTTTCTATCTATCTATCTATCTATCTATCTATCTATCTATCTATCTATCTATCTATCTATCTATCTATCTATCTATCTATCTATCTATCTATCTATCTATCTATCTATCTATCTATCTATCTATCTATCTATCTATCTATCTATCTATCTATCTATCTATCTATCTATCTATCTATCTATCTATCTATCTATCTATCTATCTATCTATCTATCTATCTATCTATCTATCTATCTATCTATCTATCTATCTATCTATCTATCTATCTATCTATCTATCTATCTATCTATCTATCTATCTATCTATCTATCTATCTATCTATCTATCTATCTATCTATCTATCTATCTATCTATCTATCTATCTATCTATCTATCTATCTATCTATCTATCTATCTATCTATCTATCTATCTCTTTCTGAACAGTGTCTTTAGTTTGTTTTAAACATTATTAATAATAAAATGTACATAAACAGAAGCTCCTTCAGGCCTGTTGCTCTTGTTTTCCAGACGTTCGGTTTTAGTTTAGTTTGGAGTTTTGCGTTTTATACCGTGTTGTTACATGCTCGGTGTTCTTTACGTTTTGGGGAAAGGTTCCTTCGTTTCTCGTTAAGACTGTTTGATTAAATGGAGACATCATAAGTGGAATCATGTTATTCCTGTTGAAGTGTTTTTAATTTTGTTTCGCTAAAACAACCAAATCCAGCCAATAAGATTCAATACTTGATTTCATCTAAATCCAGAATCTACTCAACTCCCATTTCGTCTTTTACCTATACGTTTTATAGCAAACAAATAATTCCACAGTCACTTTAAACAAATATAAAGGCTATTTAGACCATATAACGGACCTCAGGCTACATGCTTAGCCTATATAAACGTGACAGGCGTCTTTCTCTGTGACTGAAAAGACAAATACTAATTACAGAGAGGTTGGATCGTTAAGTGTTTTTTTAACAATGTTTGGGGATTTGGTCATTGACCCATGGAGTAACTCCAATTAGTTTGCTGAGGTATTCAAAAGGAGCACGCAACGAGGCAGCAGACATAAGAAGCACATGCACGCACGCACGTAAAAAAGAGAGACTCGTATAGAAACTTTAAAGTTTTTTAAATCTTTCTTTTACGCACGCAGACAGAGACCTTTGCAGAAGCTTAAGACAAATACGTTTCCCTGTTAATATTTCTGAAAATAGATGGACAAATGACTTATTCATGCGAAAATATATTAGTATAAATTATTAAACACATTGAACCAGAGTTTCTCGTCATGACGTGCAGCCTTTGGATTAATAAACTTTCGAATGCAAACGTTGCTCTGGGGAAACGGTCTCATATTTTTATGGTTTTCATGACTTTTAAAGTGTAACTGCGCCAAACGTTCGTACTGATAAAACCCCAGAGTCGATCCCAAACCCTCCTCTCAAGCAGAACTGGACGAATGTGCGTAAAACGAAACGACAGCAGTGCGTAAAAGCGCGTAAAAGCGTATTGTGGTAAAACAAAAAACAAAAAGCCATGGCTCATTCTTCGTTACTTTTCTGATGAGTCATCAATTCTTTCAAATAAGTGTCTTAATTTGTATTTTTTCATCTTCTAACGCTTGTAAACCCACAAATTTCATCAAAGATCAAAGCAGAAATATTAAAAAGTAAAACTCGACTTGCTCTTTAAATCCTGACTGAAGATTTATTATGATATTTGACTCTCTAGATAAATAAAACATGTGTACGCAAACTTTTATGCCAAAGAAAATCTATGACATTCTTTTTTCTTTTTCACTTAACACCCCGGTGTAATGCGTTACTGAGTTATCCATGCAGGTGGCTCCCCGCCACAGGGTACCACAGCAGGGGGGGTGCCCACACACACACAAACACACACACACACACACACACACACACACACACACACACACACACACACACACACATGCACACAGATTCTTATTGGGGACCCTGTGGATGCTCATGGAGGCTCCAGCTCTTATTGTGAAGGTATGTTGCATGTGAATCATTCAGTGCTCAAATCTTCCTCAGTTTCACATCGACACACATGAGAATTTATTGTAAATCTCCACATATGGAACAGCCACACCTTATTTTACACCTTTTCTCAATGTAGTTCCATGTGAAGATGTTTAAAACGTCCAAACACAAACTTTCTTATGGATTTTAAAACTTTGCTGGACACTTCAGTTGCAAAAAATATAGAAAAAGACCAAAACTCTGCTTATTCCACAGCGCGTCCCTGTTTGTTCGGACTGGTTTGTCAGTGGGAGGCTCCAGGAGGTGCCAGGACACTGTGTGGTCACTTTAAGCTCCTCCACAGTCGTCCTGAGTTGAGTGCAGCTGACGTTACTCGCTGCCATTGTATCACTCCATTGTTGTTTGCTGCTCTTGCATGGAGAAGCTATGGATTTAATGGCCCCTGTGCCGAGTTAAACTGGTTTAATCCTGCAGCAAATGGGAGGGAGCTTGGCCCTGTTTAATCTTTAATGTGAAGCCGGCTGCACAACGCACAGATGTGGCTGAATGTTTGCATCTGGTTTCCTTTATAAATGTAAAAACAAAACTAAAACAAAAAAATTTGATCATTTTGAGAATAGTTTAATTCTTTTTTTTTTTTTTTTGACACAGTTTCTTTGTTTTCCTGTCAGAGAGGGTGTACGGTGGCCTGCAGGGACAAATTTCACAATGTGTGAAAATGTATAATGAAAGAAGTCTGATGCTCTTGTGCCACCGAGTGTTCATCCGCCTCCTGAAGCACCTGCTCGCGACACATTCTAGGTTAATAAACTCAGCTGCTGGATCTGATCTGAGCATCACCGCCCACCTGAATGTGACACAGCCGCTCAGCGACAGGTCTCTACATCAGGGTGACACCTCCCCTCGTCTTCTGCCTGCTGTCGTTTCTATTAGTCAGACAAATACTTGAGTCCAAACAGCCTCCGGCACAGTTTAGTGGAAGCTGTGAAAACTTTCAGACGAGGGCTGACAGGTATTTCTCAGCTCACACTTTTAGTATCTTCAGCAGAAACGCGTAAAAGGAAAAACAGATCTGTGGACTGTGAGCAGATGATGCCACTGTCAGTATAATGTCAATAGACCAAGCACTGGTAAATCGTGACTGGTGATGGCAGCAGGGTGCAGGCCTCATATCCCTCTACTGGTGGTGACTATGTGGCCACTGAGTGAAGAAATTCATTTAGAAAAGGGTTTAAAATAACCGGATCATTCTGAATTCCTTGTAAAGACGTTACAGCTGCTGTTCGGGTTTTGAAATCCGTCCTTGAATTATTGAAACGTGATGTGAAGGATCAGAAACAGAGGAAATGTGATGGGCTTGAATTTGTCCACTGATTTAAAAAGACAAATGTTTCCAATTTAAAGTCGTGGAAAACGTGGTTTTGGTTCCACACACTGAAGAGAAGGTCCCACGTCTCTGTGTCCGTCTGAGACAAGAGGACAAGTTGTGCTCCTGTGTGGGTCTGCGTTCAGTGAATGTCCTCGTTGTGTTTATTGTTCTCCATGATGGGCCCAGACAGCCGGTGTCTGGCCACCCGTCTGGGCCGTAGAGGACCCGGCCATGACGTGTGTCTGTGCAGATGTAGCACAGAGGCGGCTGCACAGGGCGAGGATTGTCCCCACGGTGTGAATGGAGACAGAGACAGGAAGAGGGACAGACACGCTGACGGACGCACAGACACTTGTGGCCTTGTGCCTCCAGTGCAAATGTTTGGCCTTCATTCTGCAAAGGAACCAACTCTTTCCTCTGACTGTCTCCAGAGCGTCTTCCTGAGGGGAGGAGCTTCAGTCCCACTCAGGGAGGGTCAGGAGACGACCTGTCAATCAGCTGATTAGATCCTCAGAGGACATAATGGACATGAAGACTTAATTTGTCCCTAATTGCTCTCAGATTGAATTGACTTGTTTCATCAGCTTCTGGCAGAGTGAGGTGTGTATGGACGTGTGTGAGTGTGTTTGTGGGTACATATGTGAGTGAGTGTGTGTGTCTGTGAGTGTGTGTGTGTGTGATGATGGTCTAATTTTCTAACATATGGAGGAGGATGTAATCCTTAGACTCACGTGAAAATCTGCAAATTTAGAATCAAGAGGTTTTCATTTTTCTTCTCTTTCTCAAACACACACACACACAACCCCCCCCCCTCCCCCAGTGAGCCTTAGGTGTGAACTCACCTCAAAGGTTTTCCATGCAGCCACTTTGTGTCATTCGCTTGGCAAAATGTGTAACGCAATTAAAGTGGAGGATTACCTGCGTGGCAGCTCACGTCTGAGTCCTCACCATGTGTTCATGCAGCGCGTCCATATTTTCATGAGGAAATTCACACATGCACTTCTACCTTATTAAGAAACAAGAGTCTGGTTCTGCAGAATGAAGTTTGAAATGTTATGGATGATGAGTTAAACGCTGCAGCTGCTGGAGTCAGTTTGCTGGTTTGAAGCTTCTTGGATCGAGGCCTTTCTACATTTCATATTTTGTCTTTGTTTCGCCATCATTTAAACTTACGTCTTTAAACTTGAACCATTTTTTATAAAATCACAAAGTCACACATGAGTCTAATTTCATATCGTGTCAGTTTTATACATGAAAAATCTGCTAGGAACCAAAAATGTAGGAATAATGACACTGAGGCCTTTAAAAATGTACAAGTAATAAATAACAATGAGTCAAAATATTACTGTAGAACAGTTCTAGATTGTGTAAATATTTTTGTATTATTTATACAAACAAATGCAACATAAATTGTATGAATTAAAACTACAATAAAGTCTATTTAAAGGTGATTTTATTTGATTTCTAGATTATTTTTAAACAATATAAATTATTCACAATTTCACCTATTACATAATTTTCTATGGAATCCCCATGATTTTATGTAAAGTATTAATCTGAAAAAGTCACAGTCACTATCAGATAAATGTTTTTGGTGTAAAAATAATAATATATATTTATATTGTTTAATATTCAAGTACTTGGATTATTTTCTCCTGTGACAAAATCACATATATATTTTACAAAAACATAAGAGATCCCTCCTCCAGGGCCGTACAAAAACGGTCATGTATGTAAACATAAAGGATCAAATATATAATAGATAAAAGATGCACCTATATGTTTCAAGCTCTGTATATTTGAGTGTATTTGTGTTTTATCTTTTTTTTGTTCGTTACCTCTGGTTATGTTTTCATCAGATTTCATCTGTTAGTCAGGATTCTGCAAAAACTACTCAGCCGATTTCTATGAAATTTAGTACATGGATGCAACAAGGGTCCGACAAGAACCTGTGGAAAGCTGGAGTAAATTTAGTTCAGGGGGAAGATCCAGGAGTTTTTTTATCCTTTTCTTTAACATTGTGGGATCGTTTTTTTTTTTTTTACATTCTGTGGATTTCTCACAGAATTATTCCTGGATCTTGATGAATAAAAATCTGACATGTTTATGGGACTGATATTTATGAGTGTGTTTAATTTGGTGCGGATCCTAATAACAATCTAGATCTAATATGGATTCATAAGGGGACTGTTGGGCCTTGGAAGAGATCTTGTTTATAATAAGTTAGATAATAAGAATAAATATTTATCGGCCCCCAAACCTTCATACCAGTCAGCCTCTAACATGTTGATTTTCTGTATGTTGAATCTCTTATGTTTGTTTTCCTTCAATTATAAATATAAAAAAATATAGAAAAACTGTATATAGAGTTAATGCATCATGAGATTTCAGGGATAAGGCATATATTAGTTGAAGGTGATTTGGTTTATATATTTATTGAATGAGTGTGGCTCATCGTTGGTAACGGCTGTTATGTATGGATGGATGGATGAAGGGATGGATGAAGGGATGGAGGGATTGATGGATGGATGGACAGGAGAGCGAGAGGGGGGGCAGAGGGACGTAGAAAGAGGTGGGCCTCATAACAGTCCCAAGTGCTTTTGTGCTAAGGAGGATTAGGCAGCCATATCTACCAGCGATTCTATAAGACGGAGTTAACCCCTGGCTGAACCTGGCTGGACATGTGCTGCCGCCATGGAGGACCGGACCGGGTTCATGCGGGCGGGGTTAGGTGATGGGTGGGGGGGCTGCGGTGGCGGAGGGGTTTGAGGGTGGATGGTGATGGTGGTGATGATGATTTTTTTGGTGTGAGGTTTGGAGTCAGGGTGACGAGGAGAGGAAGCAAGGAGACATGGTACATCTGTACATTCACTTTTTAAATCGTTCATTTTTCTATGTTTTTATCTATGCAACTTATTTTGTATTATCTGGAAAGAGCCTTGCATCTTGTTTTATTACATATATGAATGTATTTTTTTTAATATAGAGATAATTTATCCAAATTCCTGCAATGTAACCCCACCCGGGATTCAGGTGAGGTTCACCAGTCATGTGTAACAATGAAAAACATGCAACAAAAATGTCACAAAGCAGCAGAATACCAGGAGAGAACAGACAGAAATAAAAGAATATGTCAGTCCAGAGAAGTGTCAGAAGTTTTCAAATAAATTGAAATAGCCGGAAAAAGAGGTGAGAGGTGAATCATTCCAAAGTTTAATCAAATGCACAAATGACTCATGAGACTTTACTTAAATATCCCAGGAATTATGAAAATTCGTCAAACACTGAAGCTGAAAACACACCGGCTGCCATCAGTTCTCTACGTGACGTACAGTGGCCTACCCGCTGGTCCGCCTGGTACAGTCTCCACAGAAAAAGAGTTTTCATTGTGTTGCTTTGGCTCATCACATGCCTGGGATCAGGGGGTCTGCCCGGTGTCAGGGTGGGATCACCGAGCGGCTGGAGGGGTCATGGAAAGTGTGAAAGACACCAAGTGTCCTCCTTAAAGACTTTACCGCTCCAATCCTGCATTTCACTTTGCATTATGGGTATTAAAACATACAGGCAGGGGGGGGGTTTATCGCTTTATGTTTCTGTTGATGCCTCACGTCGTCGTGGCTTAGCTCTGTTCAGCCTCGAGGCCGAGCCGGGAAATAAAGTGATTAAAAACCAGAGTGATACGGAAACAAGGACAAAAGCAATTAAAACAACAGTGAGAATTATTTAGAAAAACATCTAAATCAACGTCTTTATTCCGACTTCCTCCAATCAGAGGTTCACGTTGGGACACGGCGGAGCTCAGCTGGTTTATGGATCCCACATAGGGATGCTCTCTACACTGAGTCTTGATCTGGCTTAACCTCTCTACCTCTAGCCCAGTTCGCCTGCGATCTGTTGCAGCTGCCTGGTTTCCCAGCGCAGGCCTCCGATTGGCTGACCTCTGCCCGACTGGGCCGTGTTTACAGGACGGATTCATCATCGCCGCCCTGACCTTGAATTCATCCAGCCGACGTTTCCCCTCCATCATTTGGGTTTTCATCCCCGAACACGTGGTTCGATTACACAGCAGCTACCTGGGTCGGAGACAGGGGAGTGGGATTTAACACAGGGAGGAAACTTGGAAACCAATTAAATTAAAGTTAGCTTCATCCATATAATATAATATAGAAGTTCCATTCTTCCTATATATTCCTTATGTCTTCTTAAAAAATTAGTTTAGTTTTCTTAGTTTTTCTGCAATCTTGACGTATTGTGACACAGTGAATATATTTGATATATAAGTATTATTAGGTCTTTGGAAAAATTTAGAATTAGGTAAAGAAAACTAGTAAAATACTTCTTTCTCGTTCCTTTGTCTTGAACAAATGAACGAGGTGGGAAAATGTTTTCTTTCTTTATTGTCTTGTAATATTCTTTATTTTTGTTATTCTTTATTTTTGTAAAATACTAATTCAAAGAAAAGAACAGAAATAAATTCATCATTTATAATATAGAAGTATTTTCTATGTGTCTGGAGCCTGTAGTTTATTGTATATCACTGTCCCGATGTGATATTACAGTTCATAAAATGAGAATGAATCCACCGCAGGTAATAGATCCTAATATATTAAATATTTACTCCTATTTGACAATGTTAATGGCCGTCCGATTTTTTCGTAAATTAAATTACTATCAATTTACAACGATGAAATATGAACCCTTATCCAAATACGACTGATCCCTTATATAAACGGATTGCCAGTTTTTTTTACTAAATTACAAAACATTTAAAATTTTTACATTTAATTAATGTATTTTATACTATTTATACCTCGTTTTTTTAGTAATTGCAGTGACTGTTATTAAGAAAGACCTTTATTGATCACAGCTGCTCAAAAGTAGCATCACATATGTAAGAAGAAAATATAAAAAGAAACTGAATCCAGAATAAATAAGATAAAAATGGAAACCTCAATGTGCAAATACAACATGGACATATTCTATGCAAATATGTTGGTAAAATACATAGAAAGTATGTTCTTTGAGGTATTTGTATGTGTATATCCTCAGTAGAAGATGGTGTTTCTGATGCCACAGTTAGTTTTGGTCTTTAAGGGATTTGTCGCCGACTGATTTAACACCAACAGTCTGATGACAGGACGTTAACTGTTTAAACTACTGGACGTTTGACCTACAAACATAATAACAGGGATTTGAATTCACAGAGTATGTGAACTTCCTGTTTCCCTGCTCTGCTCATCACTTTCCTCGTGAGTCTTGGCCTCGCCTCAGCCCCGCCCTCCTCGCCCCAGCCCCGCCCTCCTCACCCGGGCCCGGACAGCGACCTGGCCCTGCCAGAGTGCAGTGAGGGGGGGTGCAGAGGGCGAGGTCGGGGCAAATGCAGGTCACGGCGGATCTAGATCTCCCCTGGTAATCTCTGCCCCAGCTCTGAACCCTGGATCCCATTAAAAAGGATTTACATCCAATAGTGTAGATGTACCGAAGGCGGCTTTGCCTTCTTCTCTTCTCATCATTTCCCCCTCGAATCAAATCCCTGTAAAACACCATCAAGGTTTTTTATACCCCCTCCCCCCTCAGCAATCGATAGGAGGACCGTGGTGTGAGCACGAGGCCGAGCCCCGCCCACGGTGAGGGGGGGCAAAGGAGGCGGATTGGTCGGCGGTTTCATCTGGAGTGAAAGCCTTTTATGGGACGTGGGTGTTTGCCAGGCGATGGTGTCAAATGCAGAAGGAGATCTGAGTGTGAACGGAGAAGAGAGGCCGAGAGGAGGGAGAAGCTGCCGGCCCCGCCCCTCCCCTCTTATCTCCATCTCCACCCCCCCCCTATGTTCCTCTTTCGGCTCCCAGTAAGACTCGCTGGCGTCAGTGTTCCTCTCTGAGCCCCGGGATCCTCTCCGATCCCATTATTTGCGTCGTGGTCAGTGGCTGAAGCTATGATCTCACTGCCTGTTGAGCCGCGCCCTCAGGCGGACCTGATACTGTTCTGATAGCGTGGTTAACACCGGGCGGCCCGACGGCTACGCTTTGAGTTGTAACCTGTGCCGCCCATGGGGGGTGTCAACAGGAAGCAGAGCCATGGAGGCCGCTTGCTTTTCCTCCAGTCAAAACAGAGCTGAGAGGAAACTACAGGAATTTGTTCACCGGGTGTTTTGGACATAAATATGCTTTTTTGAAGTTTGATGCGTTTGTGCAACTGAAACCTGAAAATATCTCAACCCCCCCGAAAACTTGACTCTCCATCCAAATGTAGTGGAGCAGAGTGGAGGGTGTTACTGAGACACGGGGTCATGTGAGATGACTTCTCAGCGAGCGTGTGTGTGCGTGCGTGCGTGTGTGTGTGCGTGTGCGTGTGCGTGTGCGTGTGTGTGTGTGTGTGTGTGTGTGTGTGTGTGTGTGTGTGTGTGTGTGTGTGTGTGTGTGTGTGTGTGTGTGTGTGTGTGTGTGTGTGTGTGTGTGTGTGTGTGTGTGTGTGTGTCCACTTCACATGTGACCTCTCTGTGAATGTGTGTGTGTGTCCACAAACTCCTGCTGTGCCTGCCTTGCACCTTCACCCATTCTTTAGACACTTTATTCATTTAATTGTGTGTATTTTCCCGTGTCGTCTCGCCGTTGTACGATGATTGTCGAGTTTTTTTTATTCCATTAAATTAAACCGAGACGTTTCACCGGCTTGTGAGTTTCTTTTTTAAATCCTCGGCTCGGAGATTAGACGACTGGGTTTCTGTGAGAAATCGTGACGAGGAAGAGGAGGGTTTAATTATCCCGCTGCCACAGTGCGAGAGATGAAGAGTCTGCATGAGGCCGCTTGTAACTCGGCCGCGCTCGCATCCATTTTTCATGTGTGTGATTCCAATCGGAGGCGGCTCTCTCCGTGCAGCGATCTCCTGTGACCCCACCGTGCCCTCCAATCAGCATCTCCACCAGCCCCAGCTTCACCACACGCTATACATTAAAGCCACGCTGTGCCGCCATCAATTAAACATGGCGGACAAGGACAGGCAGAGTTCACCGAGCTTTCCTCTCGACCTGCTGCCGGTGGCGTGACGGCTCGTGTGGTGACACTCCGGAGTTTGCTGCGGTGATGAGCTGCCGATGTTGATGGAGATCATGAGTTCTTGTATTTCCTCTCACCTCTGCAGCCTCCTGCACCGATATCTCCGCTCCTGGTGCATTCGCATCATATTTGCAGTATATCACCCCCCCTCCCACATGTGCACTTCCGGCCTGTTAGAGCTGTGGAGTGTGAGAGAGGAGAGAGTGCACTGGACCCACCATGATCAAATGTGCAGAGAAAAACAACAGCGTTGATCCAATGGCTGGTGCCGGGGGATTACAGCATCTCTGCGTGTTCGGCACGGAGGTGTGCACGTATGACCGGGTTGTGGCTCAGGCGTTGCGTGCTCTCGCCGCTCGCAGCGCTCAACATGCAACACGGGAGATGTGCAGCGAGCGCAGGTCACAAAGAAGTCAATCGTACACGTATGTGTGAGTTCAGCCTGTGGAAAAATGCAAATTTTGGGGCATATGAAGGTTCAGGGAGGGATCCTGATGGTTTTATGTAAATGTTTTAAAACCAAGAGAACACGTGGATACTTCATGAGGTTCCACATATTTAGCAGAAGAACCTTTTTTGGTCCTTTTCCAGATTCAAAACTGAAAATTCTGTTGCTTTTCTGACAAATAAACGCATACAACTAATTTATTCCCGGACGACCACCCTCTGTGGATAGTTCTACCCTTTTAAGTTCTCATTTCACGACAACGTTTGTATTTGGAGCAAAAATGATGACAAACATTTCTTCCTGGTTTTGTTGTTTCAGGTCAAAGTGTGGTTCCAAAACCGCCGGACCAAGCAGAAGAAGGACACCACCAAAGATTCAGACAAACGCTCCTCCTCCACGTCCGAGTCCTTGGCCACCTGCAACATCCTGCGCCTCCTGGAGCAGGGTCGCCTCCTGGCGGGCCCCGCCCCGCCTCACAACTCCCTGCTGGGGCCTCACAACGGCTCCCTGCTGAGCAGCCCGGGCGGAGGCTCCTCTCCTGGAATCAGCAGCAGCACTCCACCCGGCTCCCTATCAGGGGGGACTTTTGGGTTGTCGCTGCCGTCCCTGGGCGGCACCCCGCCCTCGCCGCGGCTGGGCCTCCCACCGCCGCACTCCCTGTGCTTCTCCATGCCGCTGCTGGGGGGCGCTCATCACGAACTGTCGTCCTCTTACGGCTGCGGCTCCTCAGCTTTTGAGCCGTACATGCGGCTGGACAGGAAGGAGTCCGACCTGGGCGGAAAGAAGACGGTTTCTTAAGTAACGTGTCCGTCTCTGCGGACGCCAGGGGGCCGGGACTTGTCTCCGTGAGAGCTTTCCTCCTGGGCCCCTCCCCCTGCGGCCCGTTGGACACTGAATGGCCGCAGACGGGGGAAAAGAAATCCCCCTGGATCACCAGAGATGTGGAAAAAGAGGAAGAGACCAGGTTGCTTTTCCTCGCGGCACCATTTTGTGTCCACAGCACTCGTTTGGCACACCGACACAAAATGGTGAAAAGGACGCGATGTGACGGAGACTCTCCCACATGAAAAAAAAAAGAAGAAAAAAACTTGTGTGTGTGTTGCGTGACCGCTGACAGATGTTTTTATCACCGCTCTCTTCAAAGTGGTTTTAAATGACTTCCAGTGGGTTTTATTTTTGTGTCCAGTGAGTTTGTGAGTGTGGTTCGTTTCTCTCTTTACAGGCCTTCATCTACTGTTCAGGAAAAAAAAAGATGACTTGACACGGACAGCTCGGATCGAATCGGAATCTGAACGAGAAGAGCGGCTTGTTCACGCTTCTCTTCAAGTGGCCATGGTTGATTTTGAGTTGATGTGCTGATCACAAAATGGAAGAAACACTGAAAAAAAAAGGAAATGACAAAAAAAAGAAGAAAAGAATCGTAGCATTTTAATATCAGTCTGTTTGGTGTCCAGCGGTAGTTTTTGTAAATTCTTGATTTGGTTGTGTTTGTTTATGTGGTAGGATCTGGACAAACGATAAAGAATCACATATCTAGATCTGATTTAATATAAAAGAACACGAGGAAGAGGAGGAGGAAGGAAGCTTCGGAGCGTTTCGTGTCCTCCAGTCAGTCGAGGTCGGAGACGTTCAACTTTTTCGTTCGAGTTGTGGTTCGGGGCCGGAGCTGCAAACGATTGATCCATCGATCGGTCCACAGAAGTATTCCGTCATGTTCTCCAGCAGAAATATACCAAACGTTCAATCGTCTCAAATGTTTTTTCTTCGCCGTCACATTTTGAACTCGTCATCAGCTATCCAACATATTTCAGGTCATACCCATGATAAACCGTCTACGTGACTTTTACTGTATTAACTTAAGTTATTAAGTTTCTAAATTAAATTTGAAAGGAAACAACCTTCTTTAAGTCGGTTACACATTTTTTCTTTTTTGATATTGATATTTTGGTGTTTGCTCCATGTTTCTCGTATTGATCTTTATTTGCTCCTCTCTTCAGCTGAAGGACCCCCCCCCTCCCCCCCCCCCCCCCGCTTGCCCCTTCGTCCAAAAAGCACTTTATTTGTATTTTCCCTTTTTATTTGAAATCAGGAAAGTCAGGATTTACTCTGGATAGAAAAAAACAATCTGTTATTTGTTAAATAAGCTTTGACCTTGGTCAATTGGTTTGAACCGAGGTCGAACTCAGATTCAGATAACGCGTAGTAAAGAAGCTTCAGCTCCATTATTACGTTTCTATTCTTCCACTCTATGATTCCATATGTCCACGTCTCCTCGTCGTCCAAAGAAAATCCAGACTCACCTGCCGCGACCTTCAGCTTGCACGTGTCACACGAGTCATTTCCCCCTTTTCACCGTTTCATTTCCATGCATGTATTCATCTGTCTCGACTTCTTTCCCTTCTTTCTTCGCTCCCTCACGTTTTCCGAAGGGTGACTCGACATCCGCGAAAGAAATCAAAGAAAAGAAAATGCCCCTCCCATGACATCAATTTAAAACGGAGGCGCTAACAAGCCAAGGCCGAAAAACTCGCTGAGCGCGCGTTTCCATTTTGTGAAAACATTTCTCGTAGAGTGCAGAGACAGGTTCCGACCTCGGCCTGTGAAAATGTACAAGAACCCCCCCCCCCCCATGTGTCAGCTCGCCGGGGCCTTTTTGCGCCCGTGTAGCGCTGCAGCCGGCGGAGGGGGGGTGATTTGTTGTTGTTGTGTTCAGGCCCCTGTTATCTACTCACGGCTCTTTGCAGCGGTGCACCTGTGCTGCTGTTGAACACTATTATTTTCTATAAGCACCATCCATAATTCACACGCTGCGACATCAAATATTGAGCGGAGGCATGAAGCTGAGAGGTCAGGCAGGCTGGTTTCTCATGTGAGGCGGACGAACCCTTTCACTAAACCCTTCGTTTTCCTTTTTCTTTTGCTGCAGGGAACGTTTCCCCCTCCTTCTGCTAAACCGCTTTCCCGCTGCGCCGCGAGCAAAACACAGACTATAAAACTGGAATATTCCATTTTTTGTCTGTTTTGTAGCTTTAGCGTTTGATTAAAAGTCCAAACTCTCCACACGAGGAAGACGAAGGAGCCTTTGGACTTCATCGTGTTTCCCACTTATCTCTCAATCGATTGGACGAGAGCAGGTTTAGAATGTCGAGAAACTGTTTTTTTTTGTATTTGAGTCGTTACAAAAAAAAAAAATTGTGTCTCCGATTTCTTTATCTCCTTCAAACTGCAGCACTGACTCCACGTTCTGTCACTTTACTGGTGTTTCACACTTTGCATCAGTTTAACACAAGCCTTCTTTCTTTCTTTTGGGGTTCTGCTTTTCTTCTGTTGCTTTTTTTTTTTTTTTTTCATTTTGTGCAATCTGTGACATCCTGCACTTGTAACACAACCTCAGTAACACAACGACCCTCTCCACGGACACTGTCCTTCTGATATTGTGTGAAATGTTCCTTTTATTTAAAGAAAAAAAAAAATACACACGTCTTCTAGGTTCACTTTTTCTTTACGCACAACTTCTGCAACGTCTTTTTTTCTTTGAGCAGTAAAAGTTACATGTCAAGCTAATGGCACCAGCTACTACTTATGATGAACAAACTCTATGTACATAGATATAAATTTATATATAAATATATATATAAATGGGTCTTTGCACAAGTTATCTCCATGTCCGCCCGTGTGATTTTAAGGAAAAACAAAAATGCGAAGGAACGTTCAGAAAAAAAGACTTTATATGCTTTACAGTTCTTTGTCTCATTAACATTTTGCACTTATTTAAAGAGGCTTACTTCTGTTTCTGGGCTGACAGAGCTGTTTTCACGCTCGGCCGAGATACTGTACAATATGTATATGTATTTTTATTCATATGCATATAAATATATGTCTATGTAATCTGCCTCCTGTGTTCTGTTCTTGTCGTCTCTCACTCTCACACCTCAAGGCCACGGAGATTCTCTGTTTTTCAACTTAATCAGGATGAAAATGTGATTTCATCCGTTTGCTGTTTGTGACGGAATAAAGATCCGTGTGGTGCTGCTCATCCAATCAGCCTTCCAGTGGAAGTGTGAGATTCTCTTTGTGTTTGAGTGACATGTGCATGTCGGAGCTCCCTCTATTCACTCTCCGGGTCTGGGCGTGCTCGCAGCTTTATGAGGAACCTTGGCTTCTTTGTCCACCGTGGCACAAACATCACGGCGGTGGATGTGTCACCTCTGCAGGTCTTTCTGTGCCTGTTGCTACTTTGCACTTTTTTAATTTTTGGTTTGGCTGCGCCCTTGGGACACAGATGAAAATGTGAAAGTATGCGACTCAGGTGTAAGAAATAAATCTGATGTTTGCTGGTCAGTTGGGGATCAGGCGGCAGGTTGTCGAAGGAGATTCTACAAGTTTATTTTTCGACCTGTGAAGAGACACAAGGTCTGAATGTGATTGACATTGCATGATGATAATAATTTGAGGTTTATAAAGTGGGATTTAAGGTTCCACAGGTCGCTCCTGGAGTTCAGAGCAGAATCCTTCTCCCCCACGTTCTGCTTCTCCTCCTCTATAGAAATGCTTTAAGTAGAACAGTTTAGCCAAAAATCTATTAGGATTCAAACGCAAGTAACAGTTTGACCAAATGGTTCCAAACACAAACCTGGCTTCTATTCCCGAGCCTAAGATGAGTCACTCACAAAGTATAAGGACCTGAAAGATGATTGAAAAGCAAAATAAGCTTGTTTTCTCAAAGGAATTGTTTCTTAACATGTTGACACACAAAGAATTTCAATTCCCAAACTCTGGACATTGTGGTTATGGCGCTTTTGTCTAACCCACGTTGGACGACCCGTCTCGGGGCAGTTATTGAAATAATGCTGATAACAAAGAGATAAATCTTTATTTCCAAACCAACATCGACCTCGGCAACGTTGGCTCCTGAATACAAGACGTTAAAGGTTTCTATCAGCAAACAATGAAAGTCGATGCAAACAATTCCAACAGGTTCCCCCGACTTTTAGCACTAAATTACTGTGTTACTGTTCCATCTGATGCATGATCAGGACAACACTGCACCGGAGGAAGTAGCACTGTGCAAAGATTAGTGCAACACGTCCCTGAGAACTTCTGCAACACGGTGCAAACTTTCTGAGCAGTGTTCGAAATGTTAGAATCAACATAATTCAACAAGAAAATCCTTCAATCGTTTTGATGTTGTGTACTTTAACTCCAGAAACACTGAGACATATAACTTGTATGTGTATAAAATGAATAAATGTGACATTTCAAAGTAAATCATATCAAGAATAATAAACAAATTGAATGTATTTGACTCAAAAATCTCCAATAAGAAACAAAAACATGATTTTCTTCACTAATTTAGGACGGCTCCGTTTCTTCTTACACATTTTTTAATGTCTCTGAAAGTTCAGTTTCACAATAACGAGCCCTGGTCCGCGTAGGCCCGCACGACGCTGCGGCAAGTGGCCTGGCCACAATGACCACAGCGACCACTTGGCCTATTCGATGCCCGGCATCATTGTTGGAAAGACAAAGGACAGTTCAGCTCAGTGCCCCGAGCCTCGTACCTGTCAGCCGAATCACGCTCTGCTCATTTCTAACCACAACTTTACCAGCGACATGTCACATTCAGAATAATCTGCAGCGAGAGAACGAGTCTGTGAAAGTAGCACACTTCATGTACACCACCAGCCCCCCCCCCCCACCACCACCACCACCACCACGCCGGTCCAGACTTCAGCATGGGGCACTTCTTCTCCGGGCCGGGACAATTGATCCGCAGGGTGCCAATTACAGTGATTGGCACCTTTATTTGAGCGAGGAAGAGGCGAGAGGGTGGACAGAAAGGAGACCAGATGGGTGGGCTGCATTTTGAAGGTGGGGAGGGGGACGGACAGAAGGAACAGCCCCCGCAGCACAGGAACTAACTGTGGCGGTAAACAGCTTCACTGACCAGCCACACTAATTGGGTTTTTATTGCTGGTTTTGAACCTGTAGTCTCTCTTCAGCTGCCTGATTATGTACGTTCTGTCAATGTTATTCTAAAAAAGAATCATCGTTATTCCAAGAAGAGGAATAAAGCGTCCACTCCCAATTAATTAATTACAATCAATAATCTGTCCAGTCAGAGCACAGCAGGTCAACGGATCATACAGGAGCACACAACTGAATGTTTACATAGAATCAACTCACCAACAGTTCTTAAGACTAGTGATTATTTATATTTATATCTGGAGGCTGGAGCCACGTGTCATTGGCAGTTGTGCTTTTATAAATCACTTATTTATGGACCACTTAAAAACCTGATTTCCACCAGTGATGCAACAGCTCAGTGAACCAATAAGAACCTGGCCTGTTAGATCTGGCTGACAGCGATATAAATATACTCGTGTTTCATATTGTTTTATTAGTTCTTGTACTTTGTCGTTCATTGCTGTTTCCTTTTAGATTCTTAGTTGTTGTGTTGCTTCTTTGTGTGTAGTTCTGTGATCCACACAACGAGATGAAATGTGACTTTCGTATGATTTGTTATTGTCACAACAGTTTGTCGCAGTAAATCTAAAAGACACTTGTCGATGAAATCTCTGTAAAGAAGAACAGAAGACCGGGTAAGGCGGGGGGGGGGGGGTTGCTGAATGAATGAAAGAATAAAATAAAGGATGCATGAACTGTTCCGTTCATGTGCACCTGATGCGTTCCACCGGCCCCATGTTCAAAGTCTTGTGTGTAACGCGAGCACCGGATCAGTTCCAGCTCAGCACCCAGGAGCTGTTTGTTGTGCGTCAACAAATGAGCTCTCAGCTCCGCGTTGTGCGCTCTGTTTTCCTTCAACCGCCGCCGTATGTGTTTGTGTGTGTGTTTCTGGAGGGCCCACAGACCTTTAGGAATGCATCACTGTCCTGCCGCCCCCCCCCCCCCCCTCTCCTCCCACGCTCTCCTCCCTCCCTCCCTCCCTCCCTCCCTCTCCCTCCCATAAAGCAGCTCAGCGGCCCATCAGGGGGGCCCCTCCACTAATTAGGGTCACTAATTGGGGGTCGGCCGGGGCAGAGACCCCTCCACACCTGCACGGTCATGTGACATTCAAAGAGGTGCGCAGGGTCAGGGGTCGCGGGGGGATAGGGGGAGTAGGAGGAGGAGGAGGGGGGCAGGGGGGGATTAGTTTGGCTGAGCAGACGAGGAGCAGGGTTGCAGGAGGAAAACAGCAAGCAGCAAGACGACGGAAAGGGAAAAGCTCGACTTGGAGATGGGTTTTTATGATGAAGCTTGAGATGCACGGTGTCGATTTTACACATTTTTACCATTAAAGTAATTTACAACACAGAAGATAGAGCGGAAACATGGTGTGGGTGAAGAAGATCACCATTTGAAAGTGTCTGTCACCTTTTAACCTGAGTGCACCGGCCTCTCTCTCTAAAACCAAGGTGTCCATGAGGTGGGAAAGGATCCACACACTGCTGTAGAGGGAAGTGCGAGAAGACGGCGCAGGAGAAACGCCACGAAACGAGGGCGGGGCCCCGCTTGCCCGGTCAGAGGTTAATTGCCAGGTGACCTTAAGGGCCGGACAGCTCAGCGGAGGCCCCGAGTCTGCCCGCCTCTCTCAGCATCTCCCCGCTCCGCTCGGCTCTCCTGGACTAAGTGATGTCCGCTTGTTTTGACACGATTCACACAAGAGTCGGCTTAAGCTCGGCGAAAAGACTCACAGCTGCATTCCTGAGAACCAAGCGCACCCGAGAGCCGGAGAGAGAGAGAGAGAAGGAGAGAGAGGGAGAGAGAGAGGGAGAGGGAGAGAGAAACAACCGGCTTCAGGGAGTTTTGTTTCTTTTTCTGTTTAAAAGCCGGACATGAGATGATGAGAGAGGTTCTGGTGTGTTTTGAAGAGAAAAGACGTGGAAGGTGTGTGTGTGGAATATATTTGGGTTTTAGGCCGAACACCCGTTGACATGTGACAGTGGGAGGAGCTCAGGTGTGACCACTGAGAGGACGGATGGCTGGGTTCCTCGGATTCGGGGTCCTGGTGCCGTCATGTTACCTCCCTGTCAAGACCATTGACCGTTACACAGATGAACAATGTGTCTCCACTTCTGATGGCACCGAGACTGTCTTTATAACATCAAATGACTCATTAATAACAACATGATTGATAAGAGCGATGTTAAAATGACAGAAGCCATCTTTGAGAGAAGTTTATCTGACTTTTTAGTTTGGTCCACTAACATGGAGGAGGCAGAGACTGTGACCTCTACTGCAGCCGCCCACCAGGGGGCGATCAAGAGGCTTTGGCTTCACTTTTTTAGGACCTGCCTAGAAAACTGTTCATTACCAGTCACACCTGTGTTTCTCCTGCTATACAAGTCAGTTTCCATCTTTACTTCTACTTTTAGAACCAAACAATCATTTACAGGATTGTTTGGCCTTGTGACATTCTACATTGAAATGAAAACACTCAACCTTTAATTGCATTTGCAGTCAAATGTATGTATATAATCATGTCTCTTTTCAATCTCATCCTCTCAGGGTCGCGGGGGAGCGAATCCTCGCTGGAGGAGGAGGAGGTGGTTTTTAAATCTACATTTCTTATTTTAGTGTGTCTGTGTTTATGTTTGCACGTTTTGATTTGTTTCTATGTTCGTTTAAGGGCTGAAAAGTTTTTCTTTTGTAATTCAACAACGTGAAAACTTCACTCTTGACCTTGAAAACAGCAGATAAACAGAACTGGGTGTGCTCCGTCTCCTGATGAAGGTCATGTGACACGATCAAAAGCCCCTGGACAGGAAGTAAACAAGCCTTGTGGGTTTCTCAGGGTCAAACATGAACTTCAAACCTTCACTTTAAAGACTGAAAATCAATGTTTACATTAAAGTTAACCATAAATATAAATATATCATATAGTATTTAATAAAGTATGTATGTCGTTATGAATGAGTCTAAATGTTTATCAATGAACATATTGTATATCTTGATTTAATAGAACGTTGCCTGCAGAAATGCTCGCAGCAGCTTTGTGTTATTTTCTGTGCTCATTTTGAAGGTTTGCAAACACAAGGCTCAACATGTGGACAAACAACCGTTTACACCAGACAATTGAGATGACCCATCACACTTGTGTTGTGCAGCATTGTGACACACACACACACACACACACACACACGCACGCTCACATGGCAACACATCATTGCGCTGCGATGCTGTTCCCATTTTCTTTTTTCTTCTCCAACCTTCACAAAGGTGAATCAATCTTCCCTGTACAATCAAAGGAGCGCAGCTGAACACACACAAAAGTTGAGATTACACAATTTATTCTGCCTTTTCCGAACAATAACTGTGAGCATTGGTGTAGCGGGAGGAGAGGCCAGAGTCTCCCTCTCCTTCTTCTCCCTGATGACTCGGCCTCTGCTGCCTAAATCTCCTTTTCACAACCTGAAGCCTTCAGTTCACACTCTCACTGCTGCTGCAGGATTCAAGGACCCTTCCATCCTCCTCTTGTTTTGTCCCAAACTCCCCGCGAGGCCGCATCTTTGCATCACCTCCTCATCTCCTCATCTCCTCACCTCCTCACCTCCTCACCTCCACTTCCACTTTCACGACCGTTTGGTTTGTATTCATATCGGCCGCCTGTGACACTATGTGAAACAAGCATCCAGTGCATCAGCAACATTCAAGCTCCGGTTTGTATTGTGCCGCGAATCAATGGACAGCGACGCAGATTGACTTGGCAGACTTGTCCTTCGGTATAAAGCCGCTTTTGTTGGGCGGCCATTCCTGCGCTTATCTCCGCTGATTAGGTCGTTGGATTTTCAGAAATTCATAACACCTCAAGGACACAGGATGGCCCCTCCGTCTGTCTCCCGGAGCATAATGCACCCGGCCTCTAAAGAAATCCTGTTTCAACCATTAACAACACAAACAATCTGGAAACCTTGGACTCCGCCCGAGTCACAGGAAACTTGATGAACTCTGCTTTTAAATCCGCCATAGTGTCCTCCATCTCCTTCCCCTTTCTTCGCCCTGCATCCAGCCGGGGCGATGTATAGGAGAGTGCTCCCCCGACTAATGAGCGCAAGGTCTTGTGCCTCCGATACTTTATCATCATTGCATACTTCGAGTTTCACAGAACTGAATTCAAGGCGAAGCCACAATACATATTCAGAGGAATCAACGGGTGACGTGAGGATGAGCAGAGCCAAGACGCTGCTGCAGCATTTAGTCGTAAAGAAGCAGGACAGAAAAGAAAGTACTAAAGTATTTTGTTAAAAGCTTGAGGACACTTGTCTTTTTCTCCCTGTGTCTTTAGTCCCATGTTAAAGGGGATTTATGTGTATTCACCGTCTCTTCAGTCAGATATTGATTGACATCATTAGAGGTGTTTTCAGGTGATTCTCCACCGTGATCACATATCTGAATCATCATTATCCTCATCTTCATCATCATTATCATCATCATCATCATCATCATGTAGAGTGAGTAGTCTGTGGTGTGATAACAGTGACACAATCCCCATCAGAGATGAAACACCACCTCTCTGTGGGTTCTCCCCCAGCTGACGTCTGATGGTATTGTTGCTTGCACATTAGCAGCTGGAGCCCCATGTGACATCATAAAGGTGGGCGGGGCCATCCGTCTGCATGGCACCATCCCCTCTCATCCACCTCGGTGTCCATCCTGTCTGTCTGTCGTGTGGAGACGTGTCTGTCCTCCCCTGTCTCAGCTCCACCTCCTCTTCAGGTGGCTGAGATTAGATTAACGGCTCTTCACTGAACTTTCACTCCCCAACACGTTGTCGCCTCTTCTTCTGATGATGGACGACAACTGTGAGTTTGTACCTGTAGTGTCAAGTTTAAAGGTCACCTGAAAAGTATGGCTGTCATAATAAAAGTGCAAAGAAACAGTCTTTAACTGCATTTTCAAAGATCTGCAGGGAATCAATATTAGAAACCGGCCGAAATAGATTTTTGGGAGCTGATATTAATATATTAGCCATGATGTATGTTTAATGCAATTTAGGTATTTACAGGTTAACCAGAAACTTAATTAGAAATAAACATGAATAAAAAGAAAACACAAAAATGCAGAATACAGAAAATAAATATATTTTTTTTAAATTAAAATAAATCACATATTTTCTTTACTGTTCAGTCTGTTAAATTAAAAATGTCACACTATCATCGAACATAAGCACGGATACTGATGTGAAATGCTCCTATTGGCAGGTTATTATTGCCCAACAGAAATGAATACACATATATGTATTTGTAAAGTATAGACAAAGTGCAAGTTATGCAGAAAATATGTTGAATAAAGGGAAGGTGCTGGATTTCTTGGGTATCTGGGTGATACAGAATTTAAGTGAGGTGTAAAAATGCAAAATCTTTATTAAAGTGTCCAAAATAAGTTGTGTGTTCATTTAGTTCCGAGCAGCTGGTGTCTCATTTTAAATCTTCAGTTCAGCCCTTCTCTTGGATCATTCCGTCAGGCTCAGCTTGACCCCCTGCACCCCCTAGGTCACGGCAGGTGGCCCTCATTAGTAGCAGGAGGTCTCGGCCTCAAACCCAGTCCGTCACCCTGGTTGTGTCCTCCCTAATGGAGACAAAATGATGACCACACATGAACAGAGGTTCCTACCCAGATCCTAACCTATAACCTCGGGGACTTCACCTCGCTCCTCGCCTCCATTCAGACATTCACTTGGAATGCAGCAATCCGTTTAGTCAATGAAAAGGGGAAAGACACACATGCACCCAAGAGATCACTTCCTTGTCCTGCCCTTGGCTCAGACCCAGGACTCGCACACACACACACACACACACACACACACACACACACACACACACGCACGTCCTCCAGTGCTCATGCAGCGTTCTTTTCCGGGCCGGACCAAAAACAGAGGGAGCTGGAGAGAGAGAGGGAGAAAGAGAGAGAGAGGATTATTGAGGAAGGGAAAGGGAGGGGGGGGTCTGTGGAGGAGGAGGGGGTGGGGGGTGGGGTGCTCTGCTTTTCAACGGACGTGTGAACAAAAGCTTGGTCAAACTGTCGGGCCGCAGCCGAGGGTGTTTACTGCTCTTGTATCTATAACCAACAAATCAAGGATCAGGCCCCCCCCCTCCCCACTACCACGTCCACCTCCACAGCTGAACTCCCCCCCCCCCGCTGCCCCTTTTCCCTTGAGCTGCCTGACTTTATTGGGAACAGCAAATTAAGGAACCATCCATCTGGGTGTGATCACCAATTACGGAGGGAAGCTGTCAGCATGCATTAAGGCCTGCAGGGAAGGCGGGCGTGTTAGGGCGGCTTTTATGAAGAGGGAGGAGAGAGAGGGAGCTGAGGAGTGAGAAAGTGACTGGACACCATTTCAAAATAAAATCTTTTACAAACTTTCATACTTCCAGGGCAGAGCTGGTTTCGCGGCGCCTGAATAAACCGATTGTCTCGCTGTGGTCGGCTCCAGAAAACAAAGTTCCCTCATTATTTGCCGCTCTGAACTTACTCGCTAGCAGCAGCGAGGACGAGCGAGTGCACTTTTTTCGGCGGGCACATAAAGTGACCATGTAAGCGATATAAATATGCTAAAAACTCAATGCAGCTTATGGCCGGCCCCCTTTTGTCGCTGCTCACTGGTACAGGCGGTGATTCCCTCTAACACTTCTCCTCCGGCCAGCTTGCTCACAACACAATAGGGCCGTCATTAACTTTTTGCTCCGTTGGAATGCTGAAAGACCCCGTCGTCCAAACCCCCTGTCACCCCCCCGTCCCCCGTCCCCTCGCTCCACCACGCATCCCGCTTTTCTCCTCGCTCGATGGTTTTTCGGGGCCCTAATTTACCAAGGCCAGGTGTGCGTGGACCCACTGTAAGGGGGGAGGGAGGGGGGGTGAGGACGGGTGAGGAGAAGGGTGAGAGTGGGGAACAAAGGGTGAGTGGCTCACAAAAGGGGTCATGTGAATTTCTGGATAACTTCGCCTCTTTAGGCCGCAACATTTTTTTTATTAAACGATACAAGGAATTTTATGCAGAAGACGAAACGATGACGGGTGCCCACTGGTAAAGTTTGAACCTCTTGGCCATCGCCCAACAGAATGAAACCACGAATTATATTCACTACTTCCCAATTTTTATTTGGATCATCAAGAACCATGAACTGGAAAAGCACCATCATTATCGAAATATTTAAATCGGTATATTAATTTGGGTCATTTTACATCGAGTGGTAGTAATCCTGCAAACTACAAAATAAAATTCACTCATTTGGAGTAAAAAAACGTTACCAAATCATATTTGAGTAATTCCATCGTGAAATAATTGATGAAGTTGAGCCAAGTATCTACTAAACTATTTAGACCTAAACTCTGCTTTGGTCTCTTACATATTTAAAATCCTTTGCTATGCTAACAAGCTAACTGCTAACTTTTACCATAAACATCCAATGGAATTCTGGCATAACAACTGAGAGATGCTTACGATGCAGGAGCTGCAGCGTCGGGTGTCAACTCCTCGTGGTTTTGTGCCCATGAGCAATTTCATTCATTGTTTCTATACAACTATTGATTAAATGAGCTCTAATGTGTGTGTCCGTGCAGGTTGTGTGTTGCGTCCATGACCATGTGTCGCTCCTGAATCGGATCTGTGGGAGTTTCTGTGCAGAAAGCTGTGTGTTCTATGTGATGTGTCACTTTGAATATGTGCTCTGGCGGTGCATACGAGTATGAATGTGTGAATGGGTCATTGTGAGTGTGTGTGAGGGTAATTGGAGGACGAAGGGGGGGTGGGTGGGGGGGCTACAAGTCGCTACAAAGTTGTCCGCCAGCCAGCCTGCCAGGTTGAGCGATTGCTCAAAGCTCGGCAGCTTTAGATTTTTTGGGAGAGACTCAGCGGGCGGGTGAGGATGGAGGAGGAGGAGGACGAGGAGGCGGAGGAAGAGTGTAGGGGGGGGGCAGGGGGGGGACCAGGACTAATTGCCACTAATTGAATTGGATGTGCTGATCAGATGGGAGGCTGTGGAAGTAATCTGAGTTGTCACAGCAGATAACGCTGGGCCGTCCCAGAGTGTCCGCCTCATGTGACAGCCTGTAACATAGCCTGCGAGAGGGCACCGGCCCCCTTTGTCACGGCCACAATGGGGGAGAGGAGCAAAGTTGCCAGTTACAGTGAGCAGCAGTGGCCCCGGGGGGGGGGGGGGGGGGGGGACACCGTGGAGGGGAGAGAAGAAGACCAGGGTGGCAGATAGTGTGGGGGGGATGATTGAGATGCAAGCTGAGGGAGAGGATGCTCAGTGGAGAGAAGAGATGATGGGGGGGAGCTGTGGAGGGGAATCTGCAGAGTCGGCAGGTTTCATTCACAAACACCAGGAGTGTGGGGACCCTGCTTGTGTCGAGGTGTGAAGGTTTTTAAACAGAGGGGTCACATGATCAGGAACAGAGTTTAAGATTATTGTTAATCATCACTCAGAACAACTTTGTCACTTATTGACTGAAGGGGACATTCAACTTTCAGTATTTTAATAATCAAACACTCTCAGTTGATTAATAAGTTACAATGTCAACCATCAAATTGTGAAGAAATACCACATTTAGAATTAGAATATACCATATCAAAGTCACATATTATTTTAATGTATTGTTCTTAATTTAATTATAATCAGTGTTTCCACTCGACGTTTATTTATTGATTCCCGGGTTTAAACTTTATACTAAAATTAAAAATGTAATTATTTCCCTCAAGTCTTTAGCAGGTGCAATGCAGATTATTTTGACTTTACCAAACTCGCCCTGAAAATAATTTTCAGTCATCAACATCATCAACTATTTGAAGTGTTCTATAGCAGTTGCACTGTTCTATGGCATTTTTCAGACATCGTTTGAAGTCCTAATCTTCCAAGGGCAATAAAATCATATCGTAAAAGCTTTAGATTAAATTAAAATAGATATAAAGTTAAATGTTGCCTCTGAGCTTCTTCTTCTTAACCTGCAGTCGCTGCAGCTCATCAGAGAGACACAGGACAATACGAGGACGGGTGGAGGACAGCCACTGACTAGAAGAGAGAAAGTGGCTGTGGGTCTTTCCCAAGCCTGCAGAGGTCCAATTAACCAGGCTTTCTTTCTACTGCATGTCACACACACACACACACACACACACACACACACACACACACACAGCAGCTGTGCAGTCAGTTGGTGCTATTTAGGCAGGGGTTAAGTCAGCATGATGAAAGCAGGCCAGAGTTTGTGTGTGAACCTGTGTGTGCATGCATGTGTGTATATGTACAGTGTCTGTCTGTGCAGCTCAGTGTGGATGTGTGTGTGTGTGTGTGTGTGTGTGTTGTGTGGCATGGCATAGGGATGCACGCAGTAGGCAGGCAGATGTGTGAGTGTGTAGGACTAAGCCCTGGCAAAACCCGCTGCGAGGGGTCACGACCTTTACAGAATCAGTGCCTCTGCATGTCAGGACTAATGGAAGGGCCCCACCAGCTGCACCGAGAGGAGGAGGAGGACGATGAAGAGGAGGAGGAAGGGAGAGGAAAGAGAGGTATAGGGGAAAAAGATGAAAAGTGAAGGTGTAGAGAAAAATGGGGTGACGGAGGGAGGAGAGGATGGAAAACGTAGGGGCGGAATATTTCAAGAAGGGAGTTTGAGGGGGAACAAGGCGTAAATACTCATAATTGGGGAAGAGGAAGTTGAAAAGAGGCAAAGAAGGAAAAGATATAAGAGGAAAGACAAGATAAGGAAGAGAAACAGAGATTGAGGCAGTTGACAGGAGAAAAGAAACAGCCAGAGCGATTCTGGAGCTCTAGAGACATGTGGAACTGAGTGGAAGCACAGAGGGAGGAGTGATGGCAGGACGGAGAGATAGTGAGAGGAGTAGAATGTGAAGGGGGGGGGGGGGTGTTGGCCTTGGTGATGAACCCGTTTGAGTCCATCTCTCTCTTCTCCATCACTCACAGCGACATCCCTCTGCAAAGCTTAATTTTCTATAAGTTCTCTGAGAGTCCAGGAAACAGGAGATGAACTGAGTGTGATCACAGGAGGATTTTATATAGATGATGATATTCTTCACGTACTGAGCTTGAATGCAGTTCTCTGGTAATCGGTTAAATAAACGTAATGATATAAATTCCACTGCCTTAAAGAGGAATGTTTAGAAAATATATGAGCTTTTAAAATGTGGTCTTTTATAGATTAGCCACAGATATATTCTTACATACATATACATCTGTGAATGCTTCATGTTTAAATGCAGTTTTTCTTATGAGAGGTAAGGATTTATTTATATATTTAATAAACAAAGCTGTGTAAAATGAGTATTAATCATGTTTTACCTTTAAGAAATAGCTATTTGATACGTTTGTCCATAAAAGGCAGATTTCATTCAGACTTTTATTCATTTTTAGTTATAAAATCATTTTCTTTAAATTATGGAACCACTGCATTTTATTAATTCATTTAGCCTGAATTTATATAGCAGGAGCATTTGATCTCTTTTTGCATGAATATGTAATAATAACGTCTTTAAATCAGACAAATTTGAACCAGCTTTAATTCTCCTGTATTTTAATCTGAATGAGACAATGAGAGAAATAAGGACAATCAGATAAACGCTTTTCTCATTCAAGAGTTTTAAAAGTTAGTCGGTAAAACTAAAGTTGATGTAGAGCTGTTTTGTCAGAATTCCAAATAGCAACCTGATGCCAACTTTCCTCTGAGACCCAATTATTAAATAATAATGAATGAAGTTGACTTTTGGAATATAAGAAAAGGTTGGGATATAAATATGGAACTTATTTGCCATTTAAATTGGGATGAAAATATATGATTGGAGAAAATTGCGTGTTTATAACAATCAGGTAATTGCTGAGAGAAACAGGCAGGAATCAGGACGAGGTGTTGAAAAACACACGGTTGGGATTTGACCGAGAAACAGAATAAATCAAAATTTCATAGCAACGAGATTTATGCTAAATTATTCTGTTCAACATGTTCAAAAACAATCCTCATTGAGCCAGAGGGAGAGATGCCTCCATCAGTGTCAGGCCAGAGTCTGCTGATTGTGTGTGTGTGTGTGTGTGTGTGAGTGTATGTGTGTGTGTGTGTGTGTGTGTTCAGGACAGTGCCACAGTGTGTGTTGCCCACCACGACCAGCAGACACCCCGCTTCCTCTCCTGTCATGACCCGGGAGACGGCCGATGATCCACGGTCTGTGCCACTCGGTGCCGGGCTCTGCAGACGGCCTCCTGCACCGTCCCCGGGAGAGGATGGTGATGTAGCTGCAGCTCCAGGATCCGAGGCCCCAGTGACGGTGCACGCAGACTGTGACACCACGTCTGGTGCTGCATCCAAGCTGACGTGTGTTTGTCTTCCTCCAGACTTTGAATTCAGGCCAATGGGAGAAGATAAATTAAATAACGAAGGTGCAATATGAAAAGATAAATATTATTTCTTTACCTCGACAAACAAAAGTGCATAATCACATGGGTATAAAGGTGATTTACAGTCCTGAACATGGAAGCACAATCCCACCGTTACTTTTAATGGTGCACCGTTATTTTCTTATTTCAGTTGATCCATTTGCATATAATCTTATTCAGGTTTTTTCCCATTCGAATCCCCAAGTTCAGTTGTGTTCCTCATTCAGTCGCAGGGATCTGAGCTGAGCAGAAGGAACTTGTTGAAGGAATGTGGGCAGAGCAACAGGTGTCAGAGGACAGAGTTAGAGCGACACCTACAGAGCAGAGAGGGGAAAACATTCAGTTCACAGCCATCGATAGCCTGAACGTGTCAGGTTAACGTTTATAGAGAAACAACTAATAACATGACAGCAATTCAAATCCTGTTGGCAAAACAGAGAACCTCAGAAAACTATTTATTCTGCCATTCTAACGATGTATTTTTTAAATTATAATTTGATCTATACAGTGTAATAATAATTATAATAATAATAACTTTATTTTATTTCAGTCCATCCTTCTATCTTAAAGATAAAAAGCAAGACTGAGTATTTTTTTTATTACACCTGGATATTGGACTCCACAGCATCAACATTGATGTTTTTATCGATCTCCTTTTTTCTTATTAACAAAATAACAAAAACTCCTAATTTGCTGCAGGGTTTAATTTATTTATCTGTAACACACAAGACTTTCGTTCCAAATGAAATACAGTCATACATAGTTTAATACAGCCAAATTCAAAATACTCAATTTGTCAATTTGTGATAAATTCAATCACACAAAAACTATATGAAAAATACAAAATACAACGAGTGTGGGATTGAAAGATAAAAAGGCTGCAAGGGTTCATGGGAGTGGGCAGCCTGACCAGTAACGTGCGAGCACACAGGGACCTGTTACACTATGTTAATATTTGATAAGATAAATAGGAAACAAGAGCAAGAATTTCTCAGAGCATTTATCAGGACTTTTTTCTGATAATCACAAAATCTAGTGAGGTTAAGAAACACCCACACAATGATGGACGTCAAATAGAAAATAACAAGGACAATAAATGTGCTTTTCAGTGAGATAAATGAATCAAATCCCATAGAAATCACAGTGAGATGTTAATGGTTTAAACTCTCACACATTGACCAGTTGAACCTGTTATTGTGTGGAGTTCAGAGCAGGATCAATAGCAGCATTCAGATAGCATTCTCAGGGACGACACAATCACATGAGAGACAACAACTTAGCAGTGAGTCGTGAAACACAGCAGCAACACAAAGGCCCTGTAAAGCTCTGCAGTGATATAATATCAGGCCGTAAACGTGGCCCACATATTTAATACCCCGCTAGGAAAACTCCTGCTGGCTCCAATCTGATGGTTGGAACACACATAGTTTGGGGAAAGAAAGAAAAATGTCAGCACAAAGAAGCGTTTCCGTGTGTTTGGACAAATCGTGATGGGGCGGTCGAGGCTTCTTTTCTTATTTTACGAGTGGGAGAAAGTGTGAGGGGGGAAAACAGGAGAGTCTCACATTCAAGTGGATGATGGCGGCGGTGACGGCCCTCTTTGTTTGTGTTTGCAGCGTACAGTGGAGTCACCAGGAGGCCAGCAGTGACTGCGAGGCTCCTCTGTCACAACGCATCGTGTCTCCCGCCTCCGAGCGAGCTGCATCCTCCCCGGCCCTCCTCTCCCGCCGCCTCCTTCCTCCTCCTCCACTCACAATCCCCTGGAAATGAAAACCTATGAATAAAAACCACCCTCCTCTTATCACTCTACTGTTTGCTCTGTCTTCTCTCGTCCTCCTCCTGCGCTCCGAGGCCTCGTCTTCCGCAGAGTTCACGGCCCCCCGCCGACCTCTCGTTGACCCCAGCTTGACCTTTGCAGGTTAGCGTCCCTGTCAGCTGCAGCTGTGGCGCTGCTAAAAGCCCGGATAATCCAATCACACAGTCATTAGTGCTGAGTAGGCCCGAGCCGGAGCAGGTGAGTGTGTGTGTGTGTGTGTGCTGCTCTCGCTCTCGTAATCTTCCTCAGATTTTTGCTCATGTCACACACACAAACACCAGAGACTTAGCCGGCAGATAATCGTAACCTTCCCCCCTGTTGCCATGTGCAGCAATAACACATCAGATCAGTGGCGTTGGAACCAAATCTGTCGCCTCAGTGCGATGGTGCTGCCGAGTATTAAACAACCAGATGCCGGCGGCGGTGTCACAGCCGTGATCGCTGCGTTCAGCGTCATTAAAACCTCTGATTTAGAAAACTGAGACCTGGTCCAACAACACGTGTGGATGCAGATGAACGGGGCTGTTGCCAGGTTGGAGATTTCCAGGATGAAAGACATTCGGGGGGGGGGGGGCTGTCATGGCGGAGCTGAAATGAGGCTGCTTTCTGTTGGACTCCAGAGCAACAGCAGAGTCTGAGGGAGACGAGCATTGGGATCTCAGCTTCACGGTCAAAGGTTCAAAGTGCAAAAACATTAAATTCAAAGGGAGATATAATGAGATGTTGCCAATACCTTTATATCAGGTTTTAATATTGTTTGTTACCACCTCCAAGAATCTACCTGGTTAATAACAACTAAAAACAATAAGGAGTTTAGCCCCAATGCTGTTTTATGATCAGAATCTCTCAGACCTGGGTAGTTCTTCTAGGCCCGAGTAGTTCTGTCTCGGGTAGTTTCTCTCAGACTTGAGAAAAAAATTATTTATTTCTATTTGACAAGTGTACTTCTAGCTGCCGAAACACAAATATCACTCTTTTGATGTTTTGGGACGTTCCTCGAACGGGGCTTGAACCCTTGACTGCTTGAATGCTTAGTCGCAACCGATCCCGGCCGCAGTCTCCTCTGGAGGCATTGGTTCGAATCCCACTTCTGACACATTCTTTTTGTCTCAAAACCTCTTTGTGATTCGCTCCTGATTCAACCACGTGACAGGGAAACTCTAGGCGGATAACCGCGGGTAACTTCCGCTTTTCAGAAACATCAAGGGTGTTGTTTGGTGATCGGTTTGGGTGAGGCTTTTATTTTGAAGGCACCACGCCCTTTCACGTACAGGCTGCAGCTCATTTAGCAGAAACAGAGAAGACGAGTAAAGTTTATTATTCCAATACAACACTGAGCTGTAAATCAGTTCATGTTAATAGTTCCAGTGTCACTTTTATCATATCATTTATTTTTAATATATTTACCAGACAAATAATAATAATAGTAATAATACCGATAATAGTGTTTTTTATTGTATAGACTGTTAATTTGATTTCCCTAAAATTTAAATATATACCATTTGGACAGTTTTATATTTTATTATTAATCCATTATAATTAAACCATATTTATTATTTAATCTAAAGAAATGATGGTTTGGGGAAATGTTAAGTTGTTGGTATTATTATTTTTTATGTTATATATATTTCATTATGATAGAATCAGCATGGGAAATCTGCACCATGTCATAACTTTGTCACCATATTATACAACACAAATGACACATTATAATGCAGTTATAAGGTAATTTTAAAGAAGCATGTATAACTTGATATTACACGTAACAGTTTTTTTTATTTTCTTGTGATTTATCTGTTTATGCATCCACCTCCACTGATGCCAACAGCAGCAGTTATAGCTGCTGACACATTAATAAATGCTATATTTTTAGAATTTTTAGAATTTTAATATTCATACACTGCTTATAAATGTTAAGCAGAAGGGACTGGTATGTTTCCTGCATATTTCTGAATCACCATTTTTAAATGAATTTTTTTTTTTTAAACACCCATTCTCCAAACGAAACAAGAAGAGAGAATCAAAGGCCAGAAGCTCGCTGAGAACCGAAACCTTGTTTGGTCTTTTCAAAAAATCAAACGCTTCCTCCTTTCTCATCTGCTTCTATTTAACCAGAAATTTGGAGCAGCAGTCTTAATGGGGAGCGAGTTTTCCTGATAATGTCGCCCACTGCTACAAACACAGAACAACAGCTGATGTTAAGTGACAATTTCACCTTTATTAACACGATGGAGAATCGTTAGTAAAGGTCAGGGTGACAGGCGGCGGGAGGTTCGGCAGCTCAGGTGCTGCCTGTGAAGAGAGCAACACACTGGGAGAGAAAAGACTCATTAAATCACAAGGACGTCACCGCCATGACTCACGGCAGCTTTTCATCGCTGAGCTGCGCTGGCTTCTGCTTTGAGGGGGATTCAAAAGCATCAGAAATCATGTCAAACACTTTTCAATGAGGTCTTTTGATTATGTTAGATTCCCTATTTTTTCACCGGGAATCATTACACATCGTGATTGTCCCGTGTTTGTGTCGCAAATAAAGAAATCACGCTGCCAATATCTTTTGGAATTTAAAAAGCGGGCGTACAAGGCCGCTATAATAACGTTTGGAAGTAATTTCCTGAACCTTGTCGATCACATAACTCACCCGACATTTTTGTAATTCCTTTGGACATAGACGTCATCTGGCTGAAGTTATTCCAAAAGCGACAACCTTGTGAGAATTGTTAGACTCTGTTTCATAGATGATAAAAGCAGCGATAACCCTTAATTACAACCACGAATACATCCTATATTTTGCTCCTATACTTTTCTAGAACTGTAGCTAATAAGGCTGCGCTCGGAAAAGACAGCGGTTAAACGATTGAAACTATCTTATGAGTTTGGTTTATTCCATTTGAGTCTCAGGTTGTTGTCCCTGATCTCTTATTCACTGACAAAAGCCACTCTGTCTCTTCTCATTTACTTTCTAACTAATTTGCAAAAGCAACTCCGAGTCAAATCAATCGCTCCGAGTTAAATGGAAGAGGTGCTGAACTCTGAACGAGCTCTGGCTGTACTCCCAGAGATCAACTCCTGGAAGGTGGGCCAATGAATAAATCAGGACTGAGGGATGAGAAATTCGAAGTTTTTAAATTATTCATCGTGGAGGAATGTGTGTCATCAACATTTCCGCCGCCACCCCGACTTCCTCTACTCGATTTATCACCAAGAATTCGGTTCCCATGGCGGGTCGGGATGTTTCGGAGGTCGCGAACTCTGAGCTCAGATGCTGATAGAGGAATAAAAGCAGTTTTGCCTTCGCCCCGGCAGCTTGAGTGACATTGATCTTGTCGTACGGAGACAGTGTCGTCCCTCAGAGACCACATGAATCGACAGAGGCTGCATTTCCCTCTTTTCACTGTACATACAAATGGGGGGGAAAAGTTCACTTACCCCCCACCTCCCCCTTCGAGTTCACACTGGCATCTTCAAGAGCAAAGCAAAACCAAACAAACACAATCAATAGAATAACGTGTCGTCAGCAAAGAAACACACAGATACTCATTTGGCTTGAAATCCACATTAGAAGACAACGATCAAAACTTTCTTTTACCAAATGTGAGTAATAAGTCACCTTTTTTTTTTTAATCATGGCAGTTGGGGAGGGCGTAAACTGAAATTCCCACTCGCTTCCCTCATAGTAAGACCAGAGCTACTCAGAGAAAGCAGGTTCCCTTTTTCTGCTGAAGTTAGTGTAGTGAGGAGCTGAGAGGGGACGGGATGTGGGTCCAGGCTGACGGCTGTGCAGCTGCAGGTAGGACTTCATTAAGACATTTGTTTGAGTCACATGACGATTGCTGCAGTTTCTAAAGTACTTCTCAGTATCTAGAGAAGTCAGGTCATTAGTTCTGCATCAAAGTAAGATAATGAAGAGGTTGTTCATCAAAACTTGTGTTCATAATTTAATGTTTCATGAATATGTCGGAGAAATGTTCAGTATTAGAATCAGAATCAGAATTATTTTTATTGCCATGTATATTTGTACATACAGGAAATTGCCTTGGTGTGGTTAGTGCACTGTACAAACAACAATATGAAAACAACAATAGAAAAACAATATATACAGTAAGAGAGTTATGGGCACGTGCAGTTCTAAGGTGATAGTGCCAATAATATGAAGTTATTAATTATGTGCGGGGGGGGGGGGTCAGCAGAGTCAGTGTGATGCAGGGGGCTTGTTTGTGAGCCCCACTGGACATAATTATTCATAAATGTATAGCTTTAGAAACAGTCTGAATTGATTTAATTTGATTAGATCCATTTATCGGGGGAACTTCATGCATCAAAGTCAGTTCACAGAAGAAACTTTCATATAATCGGACCTGTGGCCCTGTTTTAATGTCCTTGTGTGGATGTGCAGGACGGAGACCATGAAGCAGCTCTCTGATTGGTTCTCATCAGTCACAACCTCTCACCCTTGTTGTTCCTCGTCCTTAACTTGTTTCTGCTACTACACAACCAAAGGCTGAGTCGACAATCTGCTTCCTGTTTACGCCCCCGGAGTTTGTGTGTTGAATTCTTGCGTAACATGTGTTTTTAAGTCAGTTTATACGGATGGAGATGATTTCTGACCTGGAGCTAAAACGTTCCTCTGGAGAAAGGAGATTGTTTTCATTTTAAAAAGCCATTTTGAAGCTAAGCCTCAGTATCGTGGTGTCGCCTACATTTCTTGTCAGGAGCCCAACAGGCCTGTTTGGTGGTGGAGGTGGAGTTGCATCGTGTGAACTCCAAAGCTCTCAGGTGGCTGGAGAAGGTAGAAACTGGAAACTGCTGTCAAAGTGGAAAGTGGAAGTATATTGGTGATTTCCCTTTCCTCTGGCCGACCTCCTTCAGACGGCCTCGTGAAGAAGTTCCTCTTCAGTCTCTCATGACAGGATATGAGAATCTTCTGTGGACTCCCAGTGACTGAGTCTGTGTGTTCTCCATTCTCTGGTTTGACGAACACATCTTTTTGTTTCCCACAGAGTGTGATGGAGAGAGCGATTCATCCTCCGAGGACGAGGGAGACATTCAGGTATCAGTGATGGTGACAGGCAGTAAATGACTTCCACTTCCTAATGTGCATTAGAGACAATCAGCGTGGCGGGAAACATGAAATACCCAGCTCCTTGCCAGCACTCATCCCAACCTTCAGTGTTTAATAAGAGAAAAGACTTAATGTTTAAAGTAAAAAAATATTTCAGATTAAAAGTGCACGACTCTGATTAGAGGAGCTACACGTGATTGTGGAGCCTTGACTGTCAGTTTGTCGTTTTTTTAAACTGATCTCTTTCTCCTGTGTGTGTTGGTCGTTAGTGTGAGCTCCTGGAAATGCAGCGGGACGAAGCCAATCAGAGACTGTCTGAGCTGGAGGAAGGTGAGAAATCACATCTGTTACCAACTCCCAGACAGAGAAGCACCCACATAGAAAATCACACAAATGAACAGAAGAAAGGAAGATAGAACAAATACACACAAACAAAGGTTTTCACACGTAAAGTGCTTTAAATACAGGTTTCAACAAGTTTTAACTTCTTTTTGTGCAATTTCAATTCAATTAATCGGTGTCTTGTGTATTTTTCTGCGACGACCTTGCCTAACAACCCTCCTCCCCTCGTTTCCAGTCTCCAATCAGCTCCTGAAAGAGATGAATGTTCTCGAGCTGCAGTTCCAGATTGAGCGGTCGTGCAGGGAGAGCGCTGAGGTTCTGGCTGTAAAGGTGTCTATGGGCCAGTGTCCTTCCTTTCCTTTCCTTTCCTTTCCTTTCCTTTCCTTTCCATATAACCTCACCTCAACTTTGTTTGTCATTTTTATATCAACAAAATAAATAACAGCAGCAGCGCCCCCCCCCCCCAGCACTCACCATCACCTCCTCTGTTCCCTAGGTGACCAAGGAGAACAAAGCCCTGAAGAGGAGGAGCCAGATGCTGATGCCACTTATCTCCGAGCTGCCTGAAATCGCGGCCCCTGTGACCTTTGACCCAGATGCTGACCCGGCAGTTGACGGCGATGCGGTGGATCTCGGCGGCGGCGAGGAGACGCTGCTGCTGGACAGTCAGGCCAAGATCGCCGGTTAGTCCAAAAACCACTCATGATGGGAATTCACCTGATCTCTAAAAGAAATATCAATAATAAATATAATTGTAATATGATAAATCATCGCACAACTTTCAACACAACCATTACAATTTGCTTTTACAGGTTTGTTTCCTTAAAAGTTGGAATCAGGTTTTGATCGATCGGCCCAGATTGACGAGTCATGTTCTGATCATGTGTTGAAGGTGATAAGTGCTCAGTGATTGTGTCTTTATCTGATCACCAGCTCCTTTGTGTGTTTGTGTGTCTGTCAGAGCTGCAGGCGTCAGTGGACGGTCTGCTGGCCGAGAAGCTGCAGCTGGAGCTGGAGCGAGAGGATCTGATCAAACAGCAGCATCAACTCAGGGATCAAGTATGTGTGTGTGTGTGTGTGTGTGTGTGTGTGTGTGTGTGTGTGTGTGTGTGTGTAGACCAGCATGCCTTACCTCAGACATGTCTTCACAGCTGGCTCTGGAGGTCGAGGAGAAAGAAGCCATCCTGAGGAAAATGACCAAAAGGAACAAGACTATGAATAAAATGAAACGAGGTAAGTTTGGGTTATTGATTATTTATTGTACACAATCCCAAACGCAAATTAATATTGTTTGGATTTCACAATAAACAACAACAACTAATCAAACTAGAACTGCTCTCAGTAGAGTTCATACCCCCGCCAAGGCCCAAACTCCTTTTGAATCCACTCCAGCTGTACCACATTGCACACACTCTCTCTCTCTTTGTGTGTGTGTGTGTGTGTGTGTGTGTGAATGTGTGTACAGTCTCCCAGCTTGTCACGGAGGAGTTCGATGTGATGTCTCAGCGACTGGAGCTGGAGGAGGGCCTCCGGCAGCAGGCTGAAGTCTTCGCCCACCAGGTCTGAGTGCATGGCAGGCATATATACACGTGTGTGTGTCTGTGTGTGGTTGTGCGTTTTCAAGACGGCACAAAACATTTTGTCGTACATTCACACCTATAGACGTGGGGGGGTGACAGGTCGTGCCACAGGAAGGGAGCGGGAGTGTTGGCACTGACCTTCGGGCGGCTGACGGACACTTGGGGGGAAGGGGGCTGGGGGGGGGGGGGGGGTCGGTGAGAGGAGGTGTGGGGGCACACACTGCTTCTGTCAGGGAGCAGCTGATGCGGTGGGACGGGAGAAGGGGGCTCCATTCTCTGTTTTCACACCGATGACACTCTGGTCCAATCCTTGCACCCTGTGTGTGCATTCACGCACAAAAGACAAAAGCTGAAACCCCACTCGTACACAGGCGGGGAAAACACCAATTTACTTACACACACAGACGCACACAAACACACACAAACGCACAACCAAACTTTTTCTGCTGCCCCACCTGCTCCCCTAATGAAGCCCTTTCTCTCTGTTCCCATTTGGCCCCTCCCCTTGCCATAATTAGCGGTCATCACCGCCGCTGAAGGAGAATGGTGGTCTTTAAGCACAACCTGTCTTTGCCTGACACCTTTATGTTTTGCCCGAGCATTTAGCAATTGTCGCCTTTGTGCGCGGTGCCTCCATTTACCGGACAGGCGCACAAAGGGCCGCCTCGCAGGGGTCCTTACCTGTGAAAAGGACCCCCGACTGTTCACACCATTCAGCCCCTTTACTCTCAATTCATGGTAAAAGACCCCCCCGGCGCTGAATGTCTCTTGTATGCACCACTATTTGTCTGTTTTCATGTGTTTTGAAAACACCAAGCATTCACACCTCTCCTCTGTGATGCGCGGTGGTATAATGATGCAGGGCCTCAAACAGGAAACAAATTGGACTTTTTTTCTGTGTGTGTGTGTGTGTGTCTCTTTGTGTTGCTGTGTGCATCTGGGCCCTGTGTGTTTGTATGTATTAAATAATTGCACTAATTGCTGTGTGAAAAGTGGTGTCTGCTGAAGGGAGAGCAGGGATTAGAGTGGTGTAATTTGCAGCGAGCATGTTGTGAGAGCGAGCTTCACCGAACCGGCTGCTTGGGGTTTGTGTGCACGGTGGAAACGCAGAAATGAAAACCACTCCCTTCACACTTCCTGTTCTCTTATGATGATGATGGACCCGTTCCCAAGAAATGTTCCTCCAACCCGTCACAGAGGCGATTAAAGAACCAGCACAAGAGTTCACCCGAGTCACGTCCTTTAGGAGAATAAGGGGGGTTTAATGACTACAAATGCTCACATATTACATATGATAGGTTTTGAATGTTGATTCTGGAGTCAAGGTATATCTAATTTGTTTGCTTCTGGATACATATTTAAATTCTGACCTTATTCTTGTTTTCCTACGGTTATAGATTAATTCAGATTTCTACTTTCATCTGAATGATCACTAGCCACATTAACCTATAGATATAAACAAAACATTAAACCTAACAAAAGGTTTGTTTATTGTTTTTTGTAAAGTTGAACTTTCCCCCGACGAGCCACTTTATCATAAAGCAGGAAGAACCAAGCTTTGTCTCGCTAACAAATCATCCTGTTTGCATTGTTCCCAGCCTTCAATGGAGCAGACGAGTTATTCTAACAAAGCTCCCGAGTCGTTGTGGAGTCGAGCGGCGGTTTGAAAACATCTTCTCTGCATTGTGATGCCCTTGCGGGGGGGAGGGGGAGGGAGGAGGTGGAGGGAGTTAACAACTAGCCTCTGAGATCTCTCTTCCTCTTTCCGCTGATATTGCGTTTCACTGTCACTGATGTTTTTCCACGTAAGCAGATAATTGTTAAGATGTGTCTGAGAGGTCAGAAGGTGAAGTCAGATGTCTTCTCAGATGTTGGAGAAGCAGAACGCGGCCCAAACCCAGAGCTCTGAAACCGGCCTGCAGCTGCAGCAGGCGCTCCAGCAGATCTCCAGCATCAGCACCGCGCTGAGCGACATCCAGCGCTACTACCAGGAGCAGGTGTGTGTGGACCTGATGAAAGGGACAGACGTGGGCAATGTGGATTGTCTTCACGATGTCCCCTGTTTGTCTCGTCCAGGTGAAAGAGAGGGAGAGCGGACGGGGAGAGAGCAGCAGCCTCTCGGAGCTGCAGAAGCTGAGAGAGCAGCTGGAGGAGAGGCAGGCGGAGAGGAAGGCTCTGGACTCTCAGCTGTCTGAAGCCAACAGCACCGTCACTCAGCTGCAGGAGGAAGGTAGCAGAGAAAACCGCTCTGAGCGTCTGACTTAACAAACATGGTTTATTATAGAAGCCAATGATGGATTCTTGAAGGGCCACAAATAAGAGATATTGAAGCTTTAGAGGAGCTGCTGAATGGAGACATGTTTAACCTGCTTGAAAAGTGCTGGAGTGAATCCAGCTCAGCTCCATCTCACTGCTCAGATTTGAATGAACTCAGTAAACTATATGGAAAAACCTCCACGACTGATTTTTGAAGGCAAAGAAGAGCACAAGTCTGTAGCCGTGGTCCTGTGGGAATATTTGGACGACTTCTCTCTCAGTTTGTGATTCTGGTTTACTGTCGTCCTTCTGCAGTGAAACAGCTACAAGAAACGCTGACGAGGGAGAAAATGACTGATGAACTAGTTGTGAAATCCACCCCTGTTGCACCTCTTCCTCTTCCTCCTCCGCCTCCTCCTCCACCTCCACCTCCTCCACCTCCCACTGCTGTCGACAAGTACGTGTCACTCAGAGCTTCTTCTGACATTGAACTGATTGAAAGTTTCAGTGGTCAGCCTCTGTTGTACCTGCTCATTTTAAAGCAGTTTCAGGGGCGTTTTAAGTATTAGAAATAATACATGTATGTGTGAGGAGTTGGTTCATTTAGTATCTATCATTGTAAAATGAAATATCCATTTATAAAACAACAGTCCTGTGAATATGAAAATCTGACACCTGTGATTTCTCCGCTCTAGTTCACTTCATTTCCTGAGGAGCAGGAGGAAAGATGGAGCCAGTAAAGATGTTGCAAACAGTGAGTTTCTCATTTCACCTTTTGATTTGCTGTGTATGGGCCCTTCTCTTCATTTTAATTTTTAGTGACACATTTTTATTATTTCTCATCTTTAACTGAGTTTACTTTAACATCACATACTTGATATTTTCTCAAATTAGGAAAAATAATGTGAATGTTATGACATGAGATATGAGTTTACTCTTGAGGAAATGCAGAACAAAAACACCAACAATAAACTAATAATAAATATATTTCTCTCTGTGTCTATTTTCAATATTTATAAGCAGCACCCTCCCCCAACCTGAAGGCAAGAGCAGTGGATGAAATGATGGAGAGAATAAAAAAAGGAATTGTCCTGAAGCCCATGAGAAGAGTTCAGGTAGAAAAACAGTTTGATTCTGACTGAAATTATTGTTTCAGGCTTCACGCAAGAACACATATTTATTTTCACATCTTTAATTTCTCTTTTAAGTGTTTGTACGGTGAGTAAACCATTGATTTTGTCTTGAAGAACATTCTTAACAAAACCTACACTAAGATCAAAATCTAAAGTAACAAATAAAAATGTTTTATAACTACCATCCACTCACATTCTCTCCTCACAGGAGGACGACAGTTCATGGAGGGTCAGTATCTTTATACCTTTGTTCCTTTTTGATTTTGTTATAATTTAATATGAAAATGTTCCACTTTGACATTTTCTTCATATCTCAAATCTTATCACAGGACCAGAGGAGTGAAAACAGAAAATCAGCCGTTGTGGAGTTGAAAGGAATGCTGGTAGTAATTTCAATTTCTTCTGCAATACTATAATAACCATTGTCCTGAAAGTGATGGCACCAGTGACTGCATTCTGAAACCTCTTTCACCGTCTAACGCACCAGGACACCATGAAGCTCCAGCACCACCGCAGACTCCCGTCCAGGGGGAGAATGAGCCGGAATGTGGGGGAGGCGGAGCTGCTGCAGGTGCTCCAGAGGAGGAGGAGAGCGATGGGGGAGAACAAGGACCCGTCCTCCTCGAACCAAACACAGGGTACTAGGTCCTGTGGTGTCTTGTGTCTCTTATTCATACAGTTTATTTGAGAAAAATGTTGTTTGAGGTCAGTGCTGCCCACGTGGGGGGTCGTACCAGGTCCTTTCCATTAGTTTGCATTAGTATACACAAACACACACACACACACACACACACACACGCACACACACACACACACACACACTTAAATGTATTAAAAGGAAAAGATAGAAGAATCACAAACAAACATCAGATCACTTCCTGGCTTACCCTCCACTGATCTGCAGGGGAAAAGCCTCATTGATATTTAAAACCAGTACAACAGGCTTTGTAATATAACATGTGTTCAGCTCATCCTCTAGTTCTTTTCTCTGTGTTCTGGGGGATTTCGTGACTAATCAGACGATGCACTGATCTCTCGATTAGACCCCCAGCCCGGCGCTCTGTGTGGCCCAGCAGCAGGACATGCTCCCTGGGCAGAGGAGAGCGGCGGCACCCCCGTGCTCCGGAGGCTGAGGCAGAACAGGGAGAAGAGAGACTCTCGCATCCGAGCATCTACACTGATCGTCGTCCAGGAAAACTGAGAATCAGTCAGAGGAACATGGATATTTGTGTTTGATATGATGAAGAAGTGTTTATTGTTCTGTGAGGATGTTTTTTTTACTGTTACTTTAAAGGAACACATCATTTCTTTGCACTGATTAAAAAACTTTTCCGGATCTCTTACAATAAAACGTAAGGAAACCAGTGGTTTGTCTTTGTTTCTGTAAAAAAACGTTAAAAGCAGATTTCACCTCTGGGTCAGATACAGTCAGAAAACCATACTTGATGTTTGTTTTAACCCCCTGGGAGCCCCAGACGGGTGGGGCACATCGCAAACAACCATCAAACCCACATTCATGGTCAAAGAGAAACAAAGAAATGCCTTTTTTTTCAAATTCCATTTAACCCAAGTCTGCCACTGAGAGCCCGGACTTGTTGCGTGTCAAAAGAAATGGAGCTCCCTCAGCCGTGGTTAATGTCCGACATCATTCTTTTGGGCTGCTTGGGTTTATATTTGATCTAAGTGCAAGTTACAGGGATTTCAATGCCGGAGAATACAGGTGGAAAATAGCCCGAGCCATTAAAAAAAGACACCCTTGAATGGGATACGCTCACCCCGGCCACTTCTCTCCCGAGGTGTCGGCCTCTTAAAGCTGGATCCAGCAGGCAGACAGCGGCTGCCATTTTATTAAGGCCCATTAAAGCCCTCACACCCAGAGCCCAGAGGTGTTGCTGAGATAAGAGCCTCAGGTGACTCCCTCCTGAAAGTCTCTTTAAATGCAACGGGTCGCCTTTTGTTTTCTCACCTCCACACAGATGCTGTATATACATGTATATGTGTGTGCATGCATGCATGAGTGAGCACACACAGCCTCACACCGGGCCGGCTATCTTATCTCTGAGCCTATGTTAAAAGGATTTGAAAAGGGGATGATATTACTCTCACCCTCGACTCCGACACCATTTTAGTGTCTTCACACTGTTTCACATTATATATTTACTTTATTTAGCTCCTTTTACGCAGCCGCTGCCTTTTCACTCTGCGCCATACATGTTTTATAGTTTCCCTCCTCAATCTCCAAGGTGTGAGCTTTTCAGACACAATGATGTGGGCCGCCACCTCCTCCGTGTTGTTGAATTCATGCACCTGATGGCAAGTGTGTGTGTGGTCCGGGTATGACTCATGTTGTGGGGTCCGACATCTGATAGCACAGTCACATTATGGGGACAAAAATGAAGTCCTCATGACATAAATCATTACATGTTAAGGTAAAGACTTGTTTTAATGTTAAGGTTTAGATTAAAGTAAGGTTTAAATTAACTTTTGAGTTTAGGTTAAGGTTAATTTGAGGCAAGTAGTAACTATGGTTAAGGTTCGAGTAAGTTTCCAAGAACTCAATGTAAGTCAATCACCTCGGAAGTGAGACATGTGTGTGTGTGTGTGTGTGTGTGTGTGTGTGTGTGTGTGTGTGTGTGTGTGTGTGTGTGTGTGTGTGTGTGAGAGAGAGAGCGTGTGTGTGTGTTTGTGAGTGCGTCTATCTATAGTCATCAGGGCCCATTTTGGTTCAATACCATCATTGTGAGGACATTTTGACTGGTCCTCACGAATCCATTGGGCTGTTTGAGGGTTAAGACTTGGTTTTAGGGTTAGGTTTAGAATTACAAGTTAAAATCAGACAAAATTAACAATATAACAGATCCCAGGTGTGGAAAACAAAAAAAAAACACATCATTTTCAGTATTGAATAAAGTTAGAAAATATCACTAGTTTTATTTTTGCAGAATACATTTCTTATTTTCAATCCTATCTAACATTTAATCCTTGTTTTCTGTCCACCTGAATTTATCCAACACAACGTATTTTGAAACGCGTAACACAGCTGCAATACTCCTCCAAACTCGCGGCGGCGCTGCAGCCTGCTCCACACCTGCACTCCTTATGTCCCCTCTTGCATGCTCTCGTCAGCTCGCACTGGAACCACCGAGGGAGGAAGTTAGCGCAGTTAGCATTCGGCTAGCTGTCCGTGTTTTTTTCTGTTTTATCTGTGTGCGTTGTCTCCCTGCGCAGAGCGATGTGGTTTATTTATTTGCTCAGCTGGCTGTCGCTGCTGGTGCACATCTCCTTCGTCACTCTCGCCATCGGTAAGTGCAGCGGTGACAAGCCCTGCGAGTGCTAGCGTGCTAGCTCAGATATGCTCGCTAACGCTAATGGACTAATACTAGCTTTTTAAAGGTTCGGCTGTAAACGTCATCGCAGCTGTTTATCTATAATAATAAATAAAAACTCGTTCTGCATTGATTCATTTTGTTGTTAATGAGATAAACGTGTAAAAAGTTAAACTTCCTCAAGTTTAAATAAGTTAATTCACATAAACACTCAGCAGTTTGATGGCTAGCTGGCTAGTTTTGCATCTCTTTCCCTTATCAAACATGACAACGTCACCGAATTTTCAAACAAATCCAATTCGTAGTGAACATTTATTAGTGTTTAATCTACACAATTCAATTAATTTGTTGGTTTTAAATGACACAAGGAACTGTTTAGCTGGAACTTATGTGTGCTAACTGGTGCTAGCGCTATTTATCTCTGCCTTTATTGGGTTCTCCAGGTTTTACAGAATGCATTCCACTGTCAGTCGGTTGTTTTATCAGCAAACAACGTTTGTGTGTTTCACATCGTCTGCAGCAAAGTGATTTAAAGTCGCACCCGGCTGCAGTGTGCACGGTGCAAAGGTTAACACGCTAGCGCCACTGCTTCCAAAAAGTGAGAGTGGAGGTTTGTCCGTGTGTTTACGTTAATGAATTCTGTGGAGAAACCGGCTTCAACAGTGGGTTTGGTTCATGGGAGGTTGTTGGTTCGCTTCCCGAACGTCTGCGTGATACGTGGCAAAGAGCCTGTGTCCACGTAACTGAGCAGCTGACAGGTGTGGCCCCTGCTGCCTGACGCTGTCACGTCACTGTGAGAGAAGTAAATAAAGAGACTGATGCAGTTCAGTTAAATCGACTTCACTTTTAAACGTTTGCTTGAGTGTGACTCAAACGTCAAAACACATTAAGTGTTATCATTGTAATGTGTGATGCCGTTACCTTTTATTGAAGGTTGATAAGTTGTCAAACATTAATCAGAGATTAAATACTGTATAAAAGTAGAATAAAGGCTAGTGCATTAATAAGAACAGTAAATGGTCTGTTTCCTTTAGTCTAACATTACATTTGCTTTGTCTTTCTTCAATAAATTCAAGAAAAGGGCTCCAAAGCATGTTTCATTACCAGCTTATTAACATTTATCACTGTATACTATCTACTATCTGGTTTAAAAGTTAAACTGTGAAGTGCTGGGAGGAGGAATAAAGTTTAGGGATAGTGTTTGACAAACATGGACTTTGAAAGTTTAAGGCTTGCTGCCACTGTCATCTTATCTCCGTCTCTTTGGGAAAGTTCTGATTGCTTTAGTGTGACGCAGACTGTCCATGAGCCGGTGCTCTTCGTTTAGACCTCTTTGAATGGACTGATGCTACCTGGTCTGTTTTTCTTACATATTGATTCTCTGCACATTTTCGGTACCAACTGAACTTCCTGTTTATCTGCATTTTTGTGACTTTTCTGTTTCCTGTTCATCCCCTGTCCTCCCTCAGCTGCTGGCCTGTACTACCTGGCAGAACTAATAGAAGAATACACAGTAGCCACCAGTCGAATAATAAAATACATGATTGTGGTGAGTAGGTTCAGTTTAACAAATGTCATAATTAAGGCTGATCACAAACTGCTACGTCACTTCACATGTGGTTGTGTCCAGTTCTCTACAGGTGTGCTGGCAGGCCTCTATATTATTGACGGCTTCCCAGTGCTGATGGTGGGAACGGGTCTTTTCACCAACCTGGTGTACTTCGGGCTCTTGCAGACCTTCCCCTACATCCTGCTGAGCTCCCCCAACTTCATCCTCTCCTGCGGTCAGTATGAAAACCTCAGAAGCAAAGCAACTGCAAACAGCATCACCTCAAATGAACTCGTAACAGCTTCCTCACTCTCTTGACCTTCTACCCTGTTTCCTGTGTCTCCACTCCGCAGTGTTGATAGTGGTGAACCATTACATGGCCTTCCAGTACTTTGCACAAGAGTATTACCCATTTTCAGAGGTGAGGATCTCGAGCGGGCAGCATTAGTACATCTCAGACTTGTACATATCCAGTATCATCATGTGTATCTATATCACATATTCAGATTAATCATCTCAGTGATAAGCTGTTTTTTTTTTGTAATGGTGAAAAATGCTCTGCTGTTACATATTCATTCCGTAAAATCATATTCCACTCAATCCTTTGTGGCCTCAGGTGCTGGCCTACTTCACCATCTGCCTCTGGGTGATCCCCTTCGCCTTCTTCGTGTCACTGTCAGCGGGTGAAAATGTGCTGCCGTCCACCGTACAGCAAGGAGGTGAGCGAAACCACGTTCTCTCAGCTACTCATCTGTAGTTACAGGGTTCAAGCTTATTTCTTACTGAACAGCAGCTGAACAACATGGCCCCTGGAAAACCACATTTAAATTCATAAGAATTCAATTGAGTGAGACAATTCTTTACTTCTATGTGTCAAGAGTGCCATTTACAAGATATGTCTACTAAAGTCTACTCTATTAGTTACGTGAATGAACTCCTCATGAAGGATGTTCCACCCGCCCGGCTAGCTCAGTCGGTAGAGCATGAGACTCTTAATCTCAGGGTCGTGGGTTCGAGCCCCACGTTGGGCGCTGATTCCTTTTCTCACTGTCCCTGTGGCTCCTGAACACTCTGATCTATTTTCTGCAACGTAAAACTGGAGTCAGCTGACCTGTGAATGTACAGCAGAATGGCCAATGAAGCTGAATCTCATTCTGTGTGAAATCAAACAGATTTAATATACATTTCACATTACACCCAGCAACTACGTAAATGTTACATTTCCTAACTTCCAGACCTGGAAACAGATTTCAAACGTCTGTGGTTACACGTGTTATAATTAGTAACGGTTTCCATTTCTTCCTTTTCAGATGACGTGGTGTCTAATTACTTCACCAAGGGCAAGAGGGGGAAGAGGTCGGGGATCCTCATGGTGTTCTCTTTCCTCAAGGAGGCAGTGCTGCCCAGCCGACAGAAAATGTACTGAGGAGCTCAGACTCTGGGTGCAGGTTCGGGGGGTCAGGGGTGAGTGTGAGAGTGTGTGTCGGAGATTAAGGGGGAGGCTGGAATGACTGAGACATTTTCTGGACTGGACTAAAACTAAGCAGAGGAAAAAATGGGGGGTGGGGCGGAGGAGGAAGAGAGGACACAAAGAGGACGGACCAATGGACACGGGAGAGTTTTCTGCTGGACGAGCTAAGGAGTTTGCACAGGCAGCGTTTGTCTGTCTCTGTCTGGACGACATCTACCAGAGACCTTTGCCGATGGGATCTTGTCTTTAGCGCATCGCTTTTATCATTGTGACTCCATTTTTAAATCTTTGGTACAAAGGAAATAAATGTGCAGGTTTAAGATTAACAACCAACAAAGAACCAGTGATTTCTGACATCAAACCTATAAATCATTATCAGTTTTCTTCTTGACACGACATCCTGCTGCTCATCAGAGTCGATACACAAAGTAGTGGTGACAATAGTTCAGGAGATGAAGTACAACTGTTAAGAAGGTGGGTAGGAGGTTGGGAAAGTTTCAAGATGCTTCCTGTCTTAATACTGACGTCCGTGTTTTGTTGTCTTGGTGGGAAGTCAGAGAAAAAGGATAAAAGCAGCCAATCAGCCGCTGAAGCACTTTGGCTTAAAATGACATAGATCAGTGTGTAGTTAACTTGATAAGGAATCAGCTTCTGATCTGTGGAGGTAAATTTTTGTTATTACAAAGTATGACATGAGTTAAATGCCCTCTCCTGTCGCACCACTTTGATGAACGTGATGTGTTTGGATAGGATTCATTTTCACTTTCAATTCGGTGAACGACAAGAGAGGAAGTCATCGACTTGTCACCACGGACACAACGTTTCAGATTCCCACCTGTTTTTGGACTATTTTTTAAGAAACCACTGTAACAAACCGACTTTTTTTATAAACACTCGCTGTCAAAGACGAATGGAAGAAAAACGTCTGAAGATCGAACCTGTGCAGTGACGAAGCTGCTCAAACCGGTTTGGGGAAAGTTCGATTGAAGAGGCTGAAGTTCTTTCTAACTATTTCTCGAGTGTGAATAATTGTCGCCTGTATAAACACACAACTGTAAAATAAAATAAAAAGATTTTGTTGAAATAATTTGGAAGATTAAATGATTCTTTTCACAGGTTGCGTCAAAGGAAATAGAGACAACTCAGTCGAGTTCGTATCTCTGTTGTTGTCCTCACTGAAATAGAAGTCCAAGACTATATGTGTGTGTGTGTCAGACTGTTTATTTGAATGACATCAAATTACCCAAGTCCCATGTGGCCCGGTCACAGTGGGTGCACCACGCTGAGGCAAGTGTGCACTTTGACCCCCCACTGAGGTGTGAAGTGCTTCATGAAGTAAAGGGACAAGACAAAACCACGACACACACAAACACACACCTTGCTTCATTTGACAGGCCACAGCTCACAGACACACACACACACACACCCTGTTGACAAGCCCTCACCTGGATCCCTGGTCACTACCCTGGGGGCGATCAGGGAAAGTGCAGGGGTGCGTCTGTGACAGGTGACCCAGTTCACTGAGGGTTTTCTCGTCCTCTGCTCATCCTGCTTTCTGGAGAGTGTGGCTTTTTGAGTTTTGTCACTCGGAGCTGAGGTCATGAGATTGCTGGATATTTTACGAAGATACTTCTGCTCTTTACTTCTCTTTATGCCTGTAGGACTCTGTCAGACCTCTACGTGATACACATGTTCAATCTGTGAAGGCGCTTTCTACCTGAAGCTAAATGAATACACATCCATTTGAATCTCTTTCAGCTCTAACCCAGGTGCTTGGCCACCTCCGTCCAGCATGAGGTGCTCCACCCCTGGGGGCGTCGTCTGCGCGGGACCAACTTGATGTCCCGCGTGTAGAAGTCCTGAGGGGAGTTGATCCTGGATGGTAACGCCCTGGGGAACAACACGGTCCTGAGGACGGCCAAAGGCAGGTCAGGGGCGTCCCGAGGCGTGCTGTCCCACCGGGTGTTGTACTGGGGCGGCCCTCTCCCACTGCTGTCCCTCCACAGCGTCACAACGTCCCGGAGGTCAATCACTGACCTGGAATCGTCCAGCTTCAGCTCGTGCCTCCCCACATAAGACCCGTCCTGACTGGACAAGAGGCACTTTGTGTGGTACTTGCTCGCCATGACTTTGGGGGGGGCAGGCTTGATGTGGGGAATGCCTTTCAAGGCCTCCCACTCTTTCATCTTCTTGTCTATAAGACTCTGAAAGCACAAATAGAGGAAGTGAGGTTAGAAATCCTGAATTCAGGTATTTGTGTGATATCCTGTTTTACTGACTCACAACGTACCGTTTTGTCGACCACATTCAGTTTGGCCATGGCAACAAGGTCCCTGTACAAAACACGAGCTTGACTCATCCCCTCCATTTCTTTCTTCTTCTCTGCCTCCCACATGAATCTTCTCAGATACCTACACACACAAGTCGTGGTTTGAGTGAACTGAAACTCTTTTTGGACTTTGATTTCACCGTGAATTGTTCCTTCAGCTTTGTTACCTTCCTATGTCTCTGTGGGACCAGACGCGAGCCAGATCCAGAGCTGTGTGTCCCAAGTCGTCCTGGGCCAACACATCCGCATCGGCCTGCACGAGGATCTCCACACAGTCCATGAGGCCTTCTGCGGCGGCCAGGTGCAGCGGCGTCAGCCCCGAGTCTGTGGTTCTGCTCATAAGGACAAAAAAACATTATTATCTTATTTGTGGCTAATCAATGACTTCTTATTCTCTCTATTTCACATCTCTGAGGAACATTTCAAAATAAGGCTCCTACAGATGGATGTCGGCTTCGTTCTCCATGAGGCATCTGAGACAGGCGGCGGCGTTGTGAAAGTTGGCGGAGGACATGACCAGGTGGACGGGCCGGCGCCCCAGAGGATCGCCGTTGTCCAGCCTGTCCAGCATGGAGCGCACCAGGCGCTGGAGAGTAGCCAGCTGGCCGTAGAGGCAGGCCATGTGGAGCTCCGACAGACCCTGGAGGAGAGAGAGGGTCGTCTCAGTGTCGTCTTCTAATTCATTTGTAAAACCTTTTTCACTGACTTTTCCCATTGTTATTCTGATCTGATGAGTTCATATGTGTCTGGGAACTATAAACTGTTTGTGGGATTACAATTGTGGTTGTTCAACTGCTCTAAACACATTAACACAACAAGTTTTGTTTGCAGCATCCGTGTTTTTGGTAACAATGGAACGACAACTTCACAACTCAGGTAAATGGGATTTCCCGGTCTGTCGTAAATGCAGCTTCAGGTTTGTTTTTAATGCAGTGAAAGAGGAAGTGATTCCTCTCCAGCCAATCAGCTGCCACCTGAAGATCTGAGCACACCTGCTCTTCATGGAGCTGAGCAGCTCTCACTCTGTTTTCATGAGTCAGCTGATAATTCACAGTTATTCTTCGTTTTAGTTTTGGAAGCATCCTCAGTTTCCCTGACTTTAACACAATATAGAGTGTGTATCAAACTGTGGTGTCGTGTAGGAGGCGGTGTGTAGGAGGCGGTGTGCGGTGTGTACCTGTGAGCTGTCAGTGAGATCCAGCTCCCGTGACCGGCCTCTGGCAGGAACAGCAGCCGGGTACAAGCGTCTGTCCCGCGGGAAGCGTCGGGGAAGTTCCCTGCTGACAGAACCGTGTAGAAACCGGCTGTTAATACTTCATACGACCATTAAAATCCTCAGTATGAGTCAGAAGACACGTTCTGTGGTGAGTTCACTTTTTAAAATGCTAAAAATCACTGCTTTAAAGTTTAAACTCACAACCTCTGTGGGGGGTTCGCAAATATATCCAACTAAAGCGAAATCAGCTTGATTAATATAGTATATATATATATCGTATCGTGCATATAAAGTAAATATAAAACACGTCGTTTACCTTTTCCCGCGAGGTTTTCCGTGTTTCTTGTTAGGTTCCATGTTTGCCGTGGCAACACAAACTCCCCCCCCATCCCCTCGCAGTGCATGCGCAGATATCCCGATAGTTTCGTCACGTGGGAGTAAAACCCCACAACACGAGTCAAGGTACCGAGGGATGATTTTACTTAACTTGACAAGTCAGTATAGTACCATCAAAGTTAGAAAGTATCATGGTTAGATGCATCAAAGGCAAAGAGGTCTTGGGTTATACATCAAAGGGAAACCTACACCAGCTGTGTTTGAGAATCCTTTGAAGTACCATAAACACAGTATAGGCACGAGCAGGGTATTGTAACACACTTTGTAGTGGTGGTAGGTCACATTGATGTTGGTTACCACCGACCTATAAACCAAAGGAGAACCAACATAGGAGAAAAAGACGTATGATACAAGCCTTTCCTTTGTTCTTCTTCTTTGTTCATCCGTCTGAAATGGCCAGTTGGATAAACCTGAAAATAAAGCCCCACCTCTTTGATCTAATGTGTTCTAAATGTGTTTTAAATTTGTGAGTCTGTACCAGATCGTGACAGATACATCATATCCCCGTACCTCACTCTCTCCTCCTCCATCTCTGCCGGTGCCTGTATCCTCGGTATTGACGCTTGCTTTGGTAAAGCGGATCAATCTCTTGGCCTCGCTGCATGTGGAGGCCGGGCAGGAGCGTTTGTTTCCGAGGCCGGGAGGTTGAGCGCTCATGGTCTCTGTGTCGGTGTGGCTGAGGGTCGATGGGCTCATGGAGGATCAGGCCTCTCTGGTCACAGCTATTGACCCCTGACTGAACTGAGTGCGATGCAATGCAATTGAGAGGCTATATGGACAGAATATGTGTTTGTGACCTTTGTATATTTAAAGAAATGGAACAGCTCTCTTTATTGTGTTTTTATTGTTGTTAATCTTGTGTATATTTTGAAGTGAAGGTGTGTAACTTGTCTTTTGTTCCCATCCCCTACTTCCCTTCAATGGATTCTTTCCAAAATACAACGGGGAGGTTAAAAGACCAATCAGGGGAAAACAAGCAGAAAGAAACTTGTACTCATGAATTAGAAATATATTCTAGCTAGTTTTATCTTTTGTTATAATTAAAAGTTTGGTTGTGTGATTGCTCTTTACACATGACAGACCAACAACATCAGTAGCAATCAACAACTCTATCACCATGCATTGTTCTACATTGTGTGTATCTTTTTTATTCCAGCCTTTAATTTGTGACTTTCCCTTTTTATTGTGTGTCCATCAGGCTCCAGTGGAGGGTCAAGGACGGGCCAGCGACCCCCAGCTTTCTGCTCCCAGCTCCAACCCCCCAGAGCCTTCGCCTCCATCACAACACGGCCACGCAGCCATGTCAGTGACTCATGCATGTGAGCGCACAGAAAGAGTGAGTCCATGTGTCAATTTGTGTGTGTGTGTGTGTGTGAGCATATGCACATTAGTGTGTACTCAGTGCTTTTATGTGTGTTTGTGTTTGTGAGTGTATGGGGGTCAATAGCAGGGGAAGAGCGTGGCCCCGCTGCGGCCTCGGTGGCGTCCTAAGACCTCGGTCACATGTCAGGCTGGTTGTACGGAGCCCTCGGTGTAGAGCTCTTTCATGTTTGATTTTCAGCACAAGTCCCATTAGGCCGACCTCCGACATGACCTCTTTCCTCTGACAGTTGTGTGTGTGTGTGTGTTGTGATTGTCCATGTACTGTCAATTGCGCTCTGCATGTGATTGTGTACTCTTTAAAAGCTCCTGAAACCTTAAAAGCTTTCTGACGTGTGACGGCCTGGTGCTCATTCACCAAGAAATCTAGACAAGAGCTGCTGTTTATGTGCGCTCTTGATTTTCATCTTTCCATTTCTACCGATGCACGTGCTACAAAAAAAACACAATAAAACGTGCTTGTGTGTGTGTGTGTGTGTGTGTGTGTGTGTGTGTGTGTGTGTGTGTGCTTTAGCTCCAGCACATGCAGTTTGTGCAGGGCAGATTAGCAGCCGGACGATCAGAGCTGTCTAAACCTGCTTAGGGCGAGGATGAAAATGAGATCATGTCCCAGCATCCTCCTGGCGGGCACTCCCATTGGCCCGTTACATCATCCAATCGCACCCCATCTGTTTTTAATTGGCGGCACGATACGGGCTTCTGCCTGGCTAGTGGCACCTGACCAATTGGCCATCAGGTCACATTGCAAAGAGGGATAGAGATGCACTCAGCTGTTCTCATGCATAGAAAATATCATTCATACGTGTTTTATAACCCGTTCTGTGTAAAATCTCATCCTGACATCAATTATTGTTTATTTTCTTTGTAGTTTGAACATTATTTTTTTATATATCAGCCTTTAAGGATGGTAAGAAGGATTAATAAAAAATAGAGCCAAGCAAAAACAATCCTTCAGGGTTTTTATCAGGATTTAGCTTCACAATAATGGATCTCTAATGCTAGGTAGGTTTGGAAAACCCTTGGGTTTGAATCGCGATGAAAGCACTTTGACTTTACTGTAAAATAAAAATATAGAGGCAGAAATGGACGTAGAACAGGAGGCAGGGGTGGATCCAAGGGTGGGGTCAGGGGGTAAAGTGCCCATTTCCTGTGTGTAGTCTTCTTTTCCTCATTTTTTTCAGTTACTTATCAACAATACTAATAATAAATATGATGTTCGGTTGCTTTTTTAAGAACTGAATGTGTTTGAACAAAACAATTTAATGTGTATGTAAATTGTTGCCCCTTAAGGCCCCTGATTCAGAAAAGTCCTCTGCCACTGTGGAGAGGTGAAAGTGTTCTAGACGAGAGCGAGGGAGAGAAGAAGAGTTGTAAAAGTGAGAGAGTGGAGGAGAGAGAAGGAGATGATGAGGAGTAGATACCAGAGCAAACACACAGTCTTGATGTTCCTTCATATTTGATGATCCATCTTATAAGGACCCTTTGCCCCTGGGGCTTCTGAACTCTGCCTGTGTGTAAGTGTGCTGATGCCCTCACTTCTCCTCCTCCTTCTCTTATCCTTCTTTCCCCTCTTTCTTCCTCTGCTCCTCCTCGCCTCCCCAATCTCACCGCCTGTCGCTCCGTCCCTCGTAGCTCCTCCTTCCCTTTTCTTTATCCTGACTCCCTCCTCCTCCTCCTCCTCCTCCTCCTCCTCCTCGCCCTCTCCACGCCTCATGCTCAGCCAGGCGGCAGCGCGCTAATGCACCATGGCACATTCTGCAGCTCCGAGTCACAATGCGACCAGGCTTTGCGCAGTGACCGCACGACGACCTCCCTCAGCATCATCGCTGCGTGCACACACACACACACACACACACACACACACACACACACACACACATGCACACACACAGGCCGCTGTGCTGCACCTACCAGGGCGAGTTTAGGATGGAGTCGATGGGTCGGAGGTGTGTTCGGGGTGTGGGGATGGCAGAGGATGACGGGTACGATCAGATCAAATGACAGGGAGATAAACTGCCAGCAGAGAAAGGTTAAAGCACAATAGATGGCCTCTGTGAAGACATTTTGTGCCATACGTTAATTATCACAGTTGCAGAGGAGGTACTGTGTGTGTTTGTGGTTTGTGTGTGTGTGTGTGTGTGTTTGTGTGTGTGTGTGGTTTGTAGAGCAGGAAAAATGACAAATGTTTCTGTGACTGGATTATTCTCCAAGTCGTGTATGTGGCCTCTTATAGGAAAACAAATGTGTTGCGCCTGTTGATGATCAAACAGTTGGGCCAAAACCTTTAACCCACTCATGTCTGAAAACAGGGTTTGATTCCTCCTGTCATCTCTCAGTATGGACTCTGGAAACAGATCCAGACTCAGACGTGTTCACATCAACACTGTGGGTTTTCTCAGTGGAGGTAGGTGGAAGGAAAAGTTCTGTAAAAATGTCCAGAGCAACTGACTCTGACATTTGAGTTCACACACAGCCCCCCCCCCCCCCCCCCCCTTCAAGAAAATGTCCAAACTTCAGTGCAGGCTTGAAAGCAGTATCGCAAATATGAGGAAGAGGAGGACGAAGAGTTGTTTTCCAGCCCGTGTCCGTTGCTGCAGTCGTTTCCTTTTCCCTTCGCTGCCCCGGCTTCTCCGTCCCCCAGGTCCTGACCTGCATGCTGCCTTCACACCTTCCCATGATCCCCGGCTTTATTCTCCATATCCCTCAGACACATTCTTCTCAGTTCTCACAGCTCAGCGGCAATGACCAGAGGGAAGGAGCGTGAGATACGATAGTGAGAAAAGGAGAGGGGAGGCCTGAAAGGTCAACGTGAGGAAGGTAGAGAGGAGAGGAAAAGAGACGTGTGCAAATCGTCCACGCTTGGGTGGAGATGTTCTCGAGCTCATGGCCAACCTGTCCCTTTTTATTTATATGTGAATGGAGCTTATTCTCAACCAGGCTTCACGTCTCTCCTCCGTCCAACCTGAGGGAGCGTCTGTCCATCTGTCCCCACATCGCCACATAGGCTGCACCGCTGATGGCCTCCAGCTCCGCCGCGCTGTGATTCGTCCACTAATCTTTAACAATTGTTGCACAAACACAGATGCTCTGGATTAGATGTAGTGGACTTACTCTGATTACAAGTGAGAGCTAGTTTGGTGCAAGTTACATGATCAGCAGTGACGAACATCCTGAGAGAAAAAGAGGGTCATGGTTAACAAGACGAACAATATGATACGATTCTAATCTGTGGGATTAATTTAATAAATGAGAGTGAGCTACCAGCAGAGAATTAAAGACGACTCTATCAGACGCTTCCATGAGCAACCTGAGCTCAATCCAGACGGCAAAGGAATGAAAAATTAAATAATGTGCCAGAACACCGGCCCACGGTGCGGTTTATAATCGGACACTTCAGGAATCAAATAATATAATTTCATAACACAGAATCTTCAAGGGTTTAAACATTGAAATTAATTGACATTAATGATTTATTATTATTTACTAATGAAAGTTTATAAGCTATTATATGGTTAAAGACAAGGCAGATGTATATTTCATCACCTGGCCATTCAAAGTTTTCATACTATGAAAGGTGTCAAGTTTGGCTTTTTGTCCAGTGCCATCTTGGTTTTAGAAATAACTATAGAAACACAAATGCTTTATAAAATGTATTCTTCAAATGTCCACAACCTGGAATCACGTGTGACAGTTGCTGGACTTCTCCTTTTAGCCACAGTAAAAGCCATGTATGAGCTTTTAATAAAAAATGAATTAATTGATTATTATAATTTTCCTTTAATGACATTGTACTGGTGTCATTGCAGATTTAAGGCCCAGTTTCATTGAAGGGAAGATGAGGAGATCAGCTAATTTGAGTTTTTGGGCAAATTTTTGACTCCATAAGAGGATTAGTGGACACAGTGACACAGGAACATGGAAATTGAACCCCCGGATGATAGTTGTCTGTCACAGTGTTCGTCTTAAACCACGTCTGTGATTGTAATGAGATCAAAGCGAGGTTAAGAAAAATAAAAAGTCATTAAAGCTTCATCTTCTATTCTCGTTGAAAGTGTCTCCAGAGCTCCAGGGAATATCTTCTCATCTTTTTTTTTTCTCACGTGAACCTTCTGGACCGTGACCTCTGATTCTTCCGGTTCAGCCGCCGCGTGATCTCACACTCTGCTTGTGTGTAAAGCTGCAAAGATCAACTGCTCAGCGACACCATTAACAAGGTGGAATTTACATGCACTTCATCCGGGCTCCAGTGTTCCCAGTCGGAGGATCGCGCTCCGACAGCAGCACGGATCGTCTGCACTGTTAACCTGCAGCATGAGCATGAAGCAACTTAAAGGCAACCGCCACGACACGCGATTTGTTGAGTGTGTGTGTGAGTGTGTGTGTGATTGCTTTCTCTTACACGAATGTGTGTTGCCACTGACACTGTGACCCTTCGTAACATGGCGGTTTTCTCCTCCTCTATCCAGGTCACGGAGCATTGGCTCATCCTGGTTCATCAGCGGGGCAACGCTTCACAAAACCCATTGTTCCCCTGACACGCATCCCAATTATATTCATAAAATCTGGAGTGGGTAGAGATAACATGACGCAGAAATGCAAATGCAAGCGGGACAGCGATACCACAACAGCTTTGGGACAGTCGGCCACTTTATAAACATGCGCACACTCTGCCTAGATAAACAAGATCCAATGAGAAGGGAAACACACACACACACACACACACACACACACACACACACACACTCTCTAGTGTAAATGGTGTTTTTTGCCCGAGGATTTATATCTATTCAATCAAAGTGCTTGTATTTTGCTCATTTCGCGAAGCCGGGGATCTGGAATTAGGCCAAAATAAACACCGCGAAGGGGAGAGGAGGGCGGAGGGAGATTTGTCTTTGGGACAGATGGATGGATAGGAAGCTGATCTGATGACCTAATCCTAAAAAAAAAACACTAACATTGTTCCGACAGTTACTTTGGCCTCCGGAGACGCACGGCGCAGCAGCCACAATCACCTAATTACCACCTTAAATAATTCAGCGGTGCGGCAGCTACATGCAGAGACACTGAAATCCATTTGGAGCGACAGGACTAAAAGGATGTAGCCTCATCGCCTGTGTACAACATGATCGCTGTATTATTGATGCTGCGTATGAGTGTTTTATCAAGCTCAACTGACACTGGAATAGACCTAAACTTAACCCTGAAGAGATAATGTTCTAATGCACAGGTAAATCAGAACAAATTAATATAATGTGTAATTCATTTATTGTTTTTTGGGGGGGAAGTGCTGAAGCCTGGACATATGCATATATTTTATTTTATATATATATAATAGTTAATTTGTGTACTCCTGATTTTATTTTTCAAAAAATACCTTTATTCAAATTTGTGTTGGTCTCAAGAAAGAACATCCATCTCTTCAGGGAAGAATCCCAAAATTCTGACTCATCACCTTTGACAGCCGAGCGATTGTGACATTATGGGGTTGATTATGAAAAGGGTTCAGAAGTTCAGGAGGTTGTGGAGGAGTTCTCCACCCAGCAGATGTAAACACAAAACAGTGGTGGAGTTAAAAACGCTGTTCGAGTGTCAGGCTGCGGAGCAACAAGGACACAAAGTTCAAACTAAGTTCTTCAACTGGAAAAAAAGAAAAGAGGAGATAAACTTAGTCAAATGAAAACCGGCAAAAAGTGGTTATTGCTTTTTCTGGTTATTCACACAAAGTGGACAAACTAAAAAACCCTTCGATAGAATGTTGAACATGTTTCTGTCCTTCGTGTTCATTGGTTTTATACTGAACAGTCATTAAATGAAAATAAATGAAAAATTCAATTAGTTTGTGGCAGTTTAAGCTTTTTTTTTCTTCCTGTTAGCACAAGTTCTATAGATATTTATTTAATTCCAGATGTGAGACACCACTGTACGATGTCTGTGCTAAAATATACTAAAAGCTGCGACCTCTACTCAAGCATTTCCATGAAACTTGGTGTAAGGATGTGTGATGGGTCAAGGAAGAACTGTGAATCTGGAGCAGGGGGGAGGATCCAGGATTTTAATCCACTTTGTTAATCATTTGTTTTCCCAGGGAGTAATTCATGGCTTGATGAAAACATCCTGGAGCATTTATAGGACTGATATCTATGAGTGTGGTGCAGCTTGATTTCTGTGGACTTTAGGGTTGAGGGGACATTCTCCACTGTTCGTTGTTCAGTCAATTCATCTGAGCTTTGTTCTGCTGGAAACGGATGTTTTCTGTACCTGGCATTTGCTGAAAGACACTAAACTGCCTCTTCAACTGAACGATTATCTCTGTGTTAATCACATTTAACACGACTCACCGTTTATATACAAATATGAATTAGATCAGCCATAAAGGGAAAAGAATTGCCTCTAATGTGAAAAACCCTCTCAGACACTGTAACCACAGCTTAGCTCATGTTACTTCCACCCTCACACATACCTATAGGTCTGAGGGTGTGTGTGTGTGTGTTTCAGCTCAGTGTGTGTGATCCTCACCTCCCCTGGCGTCCCCCACAGTGTCCACACCGAGGTCTGCCACCCTTCCCGTCCGGCTCCTCTTACTGGGGGTCCCGGCGTCGGGGGGGCACAGAGAAGCGGAGGATGATGCTGTCTGGCATGTTTGGGCTCTCTCTCAGTTCTCAGCCTGCACGAGGGCACCTGCTGTGCTGAGTGTATTGTGCTCGCACAACTCGAGTGTGTGTGTGTGTCTTTGTATCTGTGACAACACCACACATGTTTTTTAACACATCCACACATCTCCATGTGTTTCCCTGTTGTCACACTCGTATATACATTAATATCAGTTGCAACATGTGGTGATGGTCCATATGGCTGTGGAAGACAGGCTGTGTGTGTGTATTATAGGCCTTCGTGTGTTCATGTGTGTCCGTCTGTCTTCTGTGTGTGTCTGTCTTCTTGTTTGTGTGTTCGAACGCCCTCAGGGTGAGAGATGTGACCCACAAACGAGGCCGAGAGCATGCTCAGTGCAGCCTCCCGTATCCAGGGCGAGGGCACCTCCAGATGCTTGACCCGCGGACGCCTTTCACAACCGTGATCCAAGTGTGAATAAGAAGTCTGGGCTCGAGAAGTCAGGGTTAGATCACACCCCCGACCCGAGTCTGGCTCCTCAGCCTCTCAGGTGTCGTCACACCTCAGATTATGCTCATGTGTGGAGATCAGAAAAGATCCTGAGATGCTGTTTCCGTCAAATCAAAGGAACAAAGACAGAGAGTGTTATTGTCGTCGTTCTCGTTCTATCGTCTCAAACACCAGCGTTTCAGAGTGTTGAACCCCCCCCCCCCCCCCCCGAGCAACGTAGAGGTGCAGCTATATACTGAGAAGCTTCCGTATGAAAACATCTCCACACATATGTACATGGATATGAACAGAGAAGATCTACTGTGACATGTTGCATGACATCATGGAAGGAGATGTGTATATATAATTCATGCACACACACACACACACACACACACATGAATATTGTAGTGTGAGTCATGGAGGAAACTGGAGCTAACTGTAGTTGAGAATGGAAAACAGTATTTGCATTGTTGGTAAAGCTGATTTGGCTGTTTTTAGTTTTTCATTTCTTTTAAATGGAAGGAAGCTCGGAGAGTTCACGCCTCCTCCAACGCTCTGTTACACATCCTGGATTCAGTCGTTCATCTGGATCCATTCCAAGTTGTAATGGGTCATGCCCCCCCCCCCCCCCCCCCCCCATGACCTTAATTGGTCTTTTAAACAAACTGAGCACCTGCAGTTATGAATGTGTCTACAGATCCGACCCTGAAATAGTTTAGTTAAGAAATGTTTGGAGCAAAACTTCCATGAAAAGTAAACATATTTTTATAAATGTATATTTCAGCTTCATCTCTGGATGGCGAGACATAATTCTGCTGCACATTCCTGTCAGTAGCTCAATTTGACCACATCTGTGTGATCTGCAGACGTCAGCACCTTCCTCCTCCTCCTCCTCCTCCTCCTCCTCATGTACCTGTTCTCCTCCGGGTCCCTGCACCCGTCAGCAGCTGCCGAGGAGCCTTTTTACATCTCACCTCCAGCGCACAGCCGACATCACAGGCTTTTAAAAACCTTCCCCGGTCCGTCCCTCGGCCTCGTCCTCCGACATTACACCTGCGAGCCTGAGAGTCGCGCTTCCTGCTCTGCTCTGACCTAATGGGCTGCAGCTGGAGGGTGTAGGGGGGGGGGGGGGGTAGGGTTAGACAATCTCTCACCTTTTATCTCTATTTTCTTTCCTCCTCTGCATGTCTGTCTCCCCCTATTTTTGGTTTAATGTCCCTGGAGAGAACCTCTGAAAATGGAAAAAAACGTTTATTCCTTTATAAGTTAGGGACGAATATCAGAGCTCTGGAGCCTTTGGAACCAAACGTCCTTTTCAGTGTAAATGCGTAAAAATTCTGGGTTAGTAAAACAATAGCTAATGTGAGAATCATACATTCTGTGGGAAGATATCGACATGTTCCATTCCCTTTGCTCCTGAAGGCCTAAACCAGATCTTGGAGCCCGTTAGCTCTCGTTGAATCCTCTGGGCGTTCTAAATTCTTCCACATGCAGACTCTGTTTAGCCTAAAACTCATTTTTAGGGCTCTAGTATTTTGCTGTTGGACCGATCGCTGACTCCTGGTTGCAGCGGGGGTCAAGCTGAAGGGAGCTGGTTTGCAGATCGACCTGTATCTTTGCATCTCTAAAGGGTGAACGCACTCTGGACTTGCATCAGGTCTTCCTCTTCCTCTTCCTCCACCTCACTGTCCCGGGCAGCAGACGTTGGCCTTGGACGACCCGAGCAGTGGCGAAACTACCGGGGTGGCAAGGGGTGGCAGCTGCCACCCCCCAAAAAATGCTTGCCACCCCACTTGCCACCCAGGTTGTTAGAAGTGTCTCCAATATACATTTATTGAATGGTATTATATTTTTTGCTACTGAAGCTGTTGATCTCATTGGTAACTTGTTTAAGTTTAAGAACTAAAATCTTTATGTCCCCCCTCCCCTGTAAAATGGTTGAGTCCATGAATCCTATTTGCTCTCTTCTCACCGTGCGCATCTGCCGCTTCATTCAAATGAAGACAGAAACGGTTTGAAAGCCAAAGAACTGGAGACAAGCCAACTGTATGCTTGCAGTGATGAAAAAAGGTACAGTACAGCTGAAACTTGAATCAAGAAAATGTGATGGGTGGACATATGTGATAGACAATTCCGTTGTAATTTCAATCGTTTATTTAATTGCTAGCTTGCAAAAGTCGATAGGACTAGTAGCTAGCTCGCTATACAGCTGCATTAAAATGTGAGAGGATGACTCGGTTATATGCTATAGACCCTATTGTGTATGTGGTATAAAGGCTGGGACGAATTTCGAATTATAAATATGTTAACTGTTTTCATTAGCGATTGGTATAAATAAATACATATAGACACCAGGCATGTGTGTTTCCAACAATAAAAATACTTGACTTGACTTTGTGTGTGTGATTTGCCACCCTTGAATTTAACTTGCCACCCTTCTGCCACCCCATGTAAAATTTTCTAGAATCGCCACTGGACCCGAGTCCAGGGACGCAGGGAGAAGCTCCTCCACGGCCTCCACGCTCTGACTGCAGCCACAGAAGTGAGTTTCTCTGGCAGAGATCAGCTTCATCAGCCGACTCGGCTCAGTGGAAGACATCACGAAAGAGATCTCATGATGGACGATAGTGGGACTGAAAGCTCCGAGCCAGGGACGTTTGCCCGCGGGACACGGAGCAGCAGCAGCACCTGGGGAGTCGGTCCGGCTCCACGGTCGGAGGTTGGAGGACGATGAAGCAGCCCCCCCCAAGCCCCCCCCCCCCCCCACATTCTTAAAACATCTGCGGGCTGAAGTGACCTGGCAGAGCTGGATGTGTTTGTTGCCTGGCACATGAGCGATCTGAGAACACAGAGCTATTTTCTGCTGATGTTAATTTGCTCTGTGCTCGGGCCCCGGTTCACAGCTCGGTCAGCCGGCCCTGATACTATATTCCCGTTTGTTTCAGTAAAGGTTCTCCCGTCACATCGCATTTAGGTCGAGATGCCTGTGAACTGTGAATGCACTGCGCGCTGGGACCCCGGCCACGCTGAGGCTTCTGGGTCCTGGGCTCCGTCGCTTTTCAGGGCAGATTCTCCCCTACCCCCCCCCCCCCCCTTCCTCCATGTTGAGGGAGTTGTGAATAATTTCAAAGTTTTCCTGTGTAGGATGAGGCAGCTAAATGAAAAGCATAAAAAAAATGGAAATTCATTATTGTACCTGTTTTCTTGGACTGTAATTTGTGCTCGAGGAGGAAAACGTGAAGCTTTTGTCTTTTTAAATCCCTCTCGACCAAACAGCCACTGAAAAGGTTTACATTTTTTAGTAATTAATAAAATATTAAAGCTGCTGCAGGCTATGAAATATGAGAATCCAATCTTAATATTTTCTACAATTTTAGAAGAAATAATTTTTAAAAGCAAATTGATGGAAGTGAAATTTCTGGATAAAAAAATGTATTTTTATAATGTAAATTTCTAAAATTAAACAAATAGGCGGTGTAAATCACAATACTTGCAATTTTTAAATAAATAAAATTACACTAAATTGCAGGGCTATCATGACACATTGTTATATTTGTTATATATAAAAATAGTACCTTGTGAGTCCAGTTGCAGCAGCAGCAGGAGACGTGTGTCTTCTGAGAACAGGCAGCCGAGTGTCCTGTCTTTATACGGATCCTCCTCACTGACCGGTCGCCCTCCTGTTTGCTCTGATTTCATAAATAATTCATCACACAGTCACAGCCACACGCTAATTGGTGCCTTTTCATTATTATCGTTCCTGTTAACGTCCTTCTTATTGTCATTATTCCCAGCTCGATTAAATACAAAATTAAATTATTGTGAGAGAGAATAAAAAAAATAGACCCGAATTAACCCTCTTGTTAGTTTCAAAAACAAATACAGGGAAATTAATTTCAAATCTAACCGCAGTAGATATTAATTTGTTGCAATAGCTCAATTTATTTGCTAATGAATTTATGCCAATATTTCAATCTAGAGGAGAAGTGATTCCACAAATGTTGAAATAAAACATTTATAGAGCTATGATAACAAATCAATTTATTGATTTTATGTGTGTTTTTCTATTTAAGAAAACAAACCTAGAAATGATTTCATTCTAATCATCACATAAGGCAGCAGCCGGGTTGTAGTATTCCCTCATATTGTACTAATTTAAATGTTTTTATCATATTAATGTAGCTGTCACTGCAATGACACACACAACAGTCGCCCTTATGGCTGCATTAGTGTGTTATATCTGTGTGTATTAGTGTGTGTGTGTTTGTGTGTGCAACAGCCAGGAGGTGAGTGTGTGCCTTACAGTGAAGCGTTAAACAAACGTTAATACGTAGTGAGGCAGAATCCAAACATAATTAGGTCACATTAAGTTCATGACTCAGTAGATATTTTTCCTCGATGTAGTTTTTCGGGGGATTTCTCATCGCTGTGTTTCCAGATTTGAATTCTAGTAAATGTTAAGATTAAACATGATTTGAAGCTAAATTAAAAAATGATACAGAACATATAGATTTTTTTATTCTAGAGAGTATTTTTATTATACATGTATACTCATACATTACTTGTACTTTATATTTAATTTTATTTATTTATCCCATTAATTATTTAATTGTGTTGGTTTCATTATTATTGTTCATTGGATTCCTTATTTCTCTTTAGTATAATAATTGTACTTTGGAAACACGTGAGTGATCTGCCAATAGAGCTCTTTGAAAGTGAATATTACTCAGTTCAATTCTAGAGGTTGTTCTGAAAGAGAATGGTTTGCTCCAGATTACTCTAGGCTGGTTAAATATTTTACTCGATCTTCTGAGTATTCCACGATATAGTCGAGTGAAATTCTGAGTATTAACATCATAGAGAGCCGTATAATCCATCCATCCATTATCTGTACCGTCCTCTGAGGGTCGGGGGGGGGGGGGGGGCTGTGGAGCTCAGGCTGTATGAGAGGCAGAGCACAAGTCTGTTGAATACACAACCTGAGCTTTAGTTTATATGAGTGCTCTGAATCTGTTGGTCTCCACTGCTCTGGTTCACCTCTGGACACTCTGGTGAACTCCATGTGTTTTCAATGTGCTGGAGAAAAACCTTTGTAATGCTCGAGAACCGTCGCTGCTCTACAGTTTGTGTCCTCACGTTTTAGAATGCACCTGCAGCTATGAAGAGAATAAATAATAATCGGTCTCTCTTTCCCTCCTCCTCCAAGCAACTCATCCTCCTCATCCTCCTCATCCTCCTCCTCCTCCTCGTCCTCTTCCTACTCATTCTCTTCATCCTCCTCATCCTCCTCTCCCTCTTCATCATCCTCATCCTCCTCATCATCCTCCTCCTCCTCCTCCTCCTCCTCTTCATCATCTTCTTCCTCCTCTTCCTCCTCTTCCTCCTCATCCTCCTCCTCCTCCTCTTCCTCGTCCTCTTCCTCGTCATCCTCCCCCTCCAGTTGTCCGGCAGCGGCAGCGGCGTTGACAGGCAGTTGCCATGGCAACAGAAGCAGACGTTTACGGGGATTCTCCTGTGTGATGGGATGTGAACTCTTGACCTCTGCCTTTTAGAAAAAAACAGAGACTGGCAGTAATGGATATGGATTTATGAGTGGACGGGCTGAAGCTGCGTTGCCTCTAACGCTGCTCGGCACACCATATGCCACTGTATGCATTTTTTATGATGCCCGGCCGACTCGGCTGAACAATCGACTTCGCTCTCGGGCTCTGGGGCTTTTGCAGCAGCACAAACACGATGTATGTTGAAACTATGCAGGATAAACTGTGTCTCCACCTCCTCTGTGCGTAGCCGGGGTTGATATTTCAGCGGCTGTGCATCTTTTATAAGCAACAGGTCCCACAACCGTGACAAATCTCACCGCGGCAGGATTTAATAGCGGTAATGTTGTGTGCGTTTAAATGGTGTAAAGTGCCGAACCGACCGTGGAGCTGATTTGACAGACCAGGATGCATGTATGCATTAAAGGCTCGGAGCATAAGAGTGAGTCACAGCGATGCTACAGTAACCACCGGGGCCTGATTCTGCTCGCTCCTCACAGGCTGCAGGCTCGATGCTCTACAAACACACACATGTAGATGACCAGCTGTGTTCCATCATGCAATGAGCAAAACGTGTTGTTAATGTGGCCTCAGGTGGATCTATAATAAACTAATACTTTTATATATATATATTTTATTATCTTAAAAGGATGGTTTGTGGTATTGGTATTGTGGTGAATGTTTTCCTACAGAAAAGGTTCAAGCCTGCTCAGAACGCTTTAATACCAGTCTTGAACCGTGTGGAGTCGGACCTTGGACCTTTCTTCTGCTAGAAAAATCATTATTATAGAAATTATACAAATGTAAACCATCTGCTCTTCTATCAGAAGCAACGTACAGTAAAGTGTGATAGTGTCCTGGCTTCATACAGACACTTATCCTTTGACCTAAGAGTCTTCCCTCACTTCTCTGCAGATTTAAATCACTCTTGATGGAAAACAAACACACAATCGGATCATGTTTCTTTATTTTCGCTGCTCGATGTTTCCGGGTTTTAGCTCCAGAGCAAAGGTTTTGTTTCATGTTGTGAATCTTTGTGGATTCAAGTTGTTTCCAAATGTCTCCAAAGCTGCCGCAGTTAATCTTGTAACCACAGTCCAGTGAATACATCTGATCCTGCTGGGGTCTGAAGGGGGGTGTCTTAAATCTGCCTTCTACAGGCGTAATGCATCAGATCCAGGTGAGGCTCTACCTCTGCATCATGTAAAGACACAAATTAAAATGTGTGTTTAGTTTACACAAATTGAATCATGTGGAGAAAATGTTAGGATGCCTGAAACCGTTTTATACAAAGGACAATAGTCTCTTGTTTATGTGGGTGTCCTCGTTTTATTTCAGGAACTCACGCACACTTTAAAAAGGCCTTGTTTCAAATCTAAAAAATGGTCCAGCGCCTTTTGGAGTTCTCTGCAGACTCCTTGACCTAAGCAGGAGACAGATTGTCCCTCCAACACCGACTTCATTATACATACACAATCAATCTTTAATCTGCTCATCACCTCCCTCCTGCCTCCTCTGTCAGGCCCATCAAAGTTTCATCGGGGTAATCGAGATAAAACCGAAATGGAATAACTAGGTCTTCCATTTTAATCCCGGAGGAAAAGTGGCAAGGTGGCACAGAAGCTTTTCTACCTAAATGTACTGCAAACGGGCAAGGAAGTGTTTTCCAATAGAATATTCTACGTGAGGGAGAGAGAGCCTGTGTGTGTGTCTGTGTTTGTGTGTGTGTGTGTGTGCGTCTGTCCAGGATGTCAGGAGTTAAGTCTGTCCTGTACAAACGTGGACACAGTGTACTAACACACTGTGGACCTTGTTCTTTTTTTACATCGCCAGATTAAGAAAGTGGAAAAGTTCAGACGAGGTTAAAATAGTCTTTTGTTCTTTCGCAGCAGCTGACATGAAAGTGTGTGTGTGTGTGTGTGTGTGTGTGTGTGTGTGTGTGTGTGTGTGTGTGTGTGTGTGTGTGTGTGTGTGTGTGTGTGTGTGTGTGTGTGTGTGTGTGTGTGTGTGTGTGTGTGTGTGTGTGTGTGTGTGTGTGTGTGTGTGTGTGTGTGTGTGTGTGTGTGTGCATGTGTGTAGTAATAAGCTTGTACCGCCATGTAATTCCCTGCTAGTTCGTCATATGAAGCTTTTTTTTCTTCTGCGTCTTATACAATGTAGCTCACATAAAGCCAATAGGGGGGGGGGGGCATTTAAGGATTTTGTGGATTAGGCTCCGTGTGTGTGTCTGTGTGTGTCTGTCTGTGTGAGAGAGAACACACAAGAAGAGACGGCGTATAGAGCGGAGAAGGATAAAAAAAAAATCTTTTAAAAAAAACAAAACAGCATAATGAACAGCATAATGCCAATATATTATGAATGGCCAAGGGGTGTGTGTTCATGCGTGCTTGGTTCTATAAAAGAGCAAAACACAGAGTACAGACAGTACAGACTGTACAGACAGCGAGTCCGCCACTAGAGAGCGCTCCTCTCCTGTGAACTTTTGACCCCCCCCGCTGCCGGCCAATCAGACGACATCACCTCTGTTATTACGTGTTCCGGCTTTGATTAATTAGCCGAATGCGACTCCACAAACTGACTCCATGAGCGTCCGCACGAGGACAGAGGGTCTGTTGGACTCGAGGAGGAGGGGGGGGGCAAACGGAGAGAGCGAGACGTGATCCAAATTGACAAAGTATGAAACAGAGGAGAAGGAGAGAGGTGGGAGCGTGGGAGGAGACGGAGGAGAGGAGCTGACAGGAGCTGTAATAGATGTGAACGTGTTCGCTCGATGCAGCTCGACATGTTGCTCTGACTCTGTGGATTTAAACGCACAGCAGCTTCCTGTCCCTCAGCGCTGACTCCAGATCTGTGAATATGTATCTTCTGCTGCATCAACCCTCTTTTTTTATATCTGTTTATCATCGGTGGGTAAACAGGTCTGAAGGGTCCAGAGGTTCCAGAGGGTCAGGAAGCCCCATGGCCCCAACACATTCTATGGGTGACTGAAAGCATTTCTTGAAGGAATGTTGATCAAAAGGCTAAAAAGAGACAAACAAACCATCTTACAGAGATGCAAACAAAGATGCAAAATGATTATAGAAGCACAAAGTTCACAAGGAGACACAACATTATAATAAACAGACAAAAGGTGGATAAAAAGATGCCACTAGGCTTCGATCTCCCCTCTGTTTCCACTCCTCGTCCTGCCCTCGCTCCCTTTTCCTTCCTGCCGGTTCTCAGCCGTCAGGAGTCTGCCACCATGAGCTGATCTGAGACCACAACCGTTCGTCATCCCCTCTTCTTGAGTCCCGACCTTCAGCTGAACTCGCCTCACAGCTCCCGGGCCACAGAGACCGGGACGCAAGATGTCGGGTGAAGAAGCGACAGATTTCACTTCTTCATGTCTTGACTTTTCAAATCTCCCGAAACAGTGAAAACATGTCGGATTGTTTGTGATTCTTTCCTCATAATTCATAAGATTTTCAACGTGGGTCAAGGCTCAGGATGTTGCTTGTGTCCACATCATGTTGAGGAATGAAATATGTTTGTCGGACGTTCCAGATGAGAGGCTCCGGTCTTTTGCACATTGTTAAAAATACAATGTTTTATTCATGCTGCGAGTTACAAAGCATGTTGCTTTCAAAGACCCGCATGTCAAAGAGCCCTCCTCAGATATCGCACTGAATAAATAAAATCTTTATGTGTATATATATTCTTTTAGTTAGCAGTCCCATGTGGAGGATGTCTTGTGATGTCTCTGTTAAGAAGAATACCAGCGTTGTGATGATTCTCTGTGGAGGCGTCATATCTCATTCAGCCATAAGAGGAAAGATAAACACGTGAAAGATCAAACACAGAACGACTGCTGCAGAGTTAAAACTGATGATTGTGAATAAAACCTGATTTTAAATGTGTTCGAATGAATCATGTCCAAAGAAGTAAAAAGAAGAAGAACTTGTCAGCTTAAAGTTTGAGTGCAGCCGCTGTTCTTTCCCCTCCACTCATTTAGCTTCCTTACTGTGTGCCACGCTGGATACCAATGCTGTGACTTTGATTTGCAACACGCTCTGACAGCTGCTCGCACAGGACTAGATCAGCCAATCGGCTCGGCCGCCACCAGCCTCTCGGCCAATGGGATGGCTCGGGCCCCTCGGGGGGGTGTGTCTCATTAGCTAGATTCCAGGACCTGGCTCTGGCCCACCGGACGCACTCAGCCAGAAAGGATGCAGTCCAGAGGGGGATTCATCATCTGCAGCATCGTCTCCTCTTCCTCATCCTCCGCTCGCTCTCCCTCTCTCTCTCTCTCCTCCACCTCTTCAGGAGCAGAGGAGGCGAGGGAGTAAAGCACATGGAAGCATACAACTGCCGGTATAAGGGTAATACATCTTTTAAAGTATTACCAGAAGCATATATTATATTAAAGAAAATATCCATAATCATAATTTCCTTAGTGACAAGTCAATGCTTGTTCCAGAATCAAGTTCGCTCCGATCTAGTTCCCAGTCGCCTCTTCACCCAGTCAGGAGCCTCCTTCGTGGCCCTCCCTTGCACCACAGCTATTTTGGGCACAGACCAGATAATCTACGTTTCTATACTTTCAGAATAAACCCTGGATATACGTCCGTCCTCAGAATCGGCTCCAGATGGCTTTTTGCCGGGCAGTGGGTGGTTTACGTAACGGTGGGCGATCTAATTCCAAAAGGTCTAATGTTATCTAAATGTCCCCCCTGGGAGGTGGCCGAGTTGGAAAAGGTGGTGGGGGGGCAGTTCGTGAAATTCTCATGGTCCATCAGGTTCAATATAAAGCCTCGCCCTGGAGGGACCGGTGCTGACCTTTGCAGCCGGGATCATGCAGACGTCTACATGTCCTGGTCACCGGACGCCACCTCGGCGAGAGCGTCTCCCTGAGCGATGACGTCTCCGGGTCCGTCTCCTCAACGATTGGCTAAACTTGATTCGCCAAAATGTCTTTGGAAGTCGGAATAATGCACAGCGAGAAATGATAAAAGGGTTTTACATCCCTGGGGTTTTGAAAAGGTAATGGATCTTTTATTTTGGGATCAGTTAATAAGAGCAAAGAGGTGTCTGGCTTCCTGGGGGGGGGGGGGGGGAGCTGCAGGACATCCATCCTTTTATCTATGCTGCTTATCCTTTTGCAGGGTTCAGCGTGGACATGTCATCTGAACTAAAATCCATTTACAACAACTTAATATCATCGACTTTTAGAACCGGGGTGGATTCAGAGGTGGCAGCTGAAATCCGATTGGCTCCTGAAGGAAGCAATTTTTTAATCAGGAATTCTATAAGAATGTTGGTCATAATTTGGCTCCTCTTTGTAAAGTGTGGCCCCTTTATGGCCCCTGATAGAAAGCATCTTATAAGTCTATGTTATCTTTTGTCAAAAGCCCCACAAGAAGACGAATAATACATTTTAATCAGTGATTTAAAAGATTTAACTGGTTCAATTAAAGCTCGATTCACTGTCAACTTACATGTAAGAGAAGCTGATTTCATGTTACAGTGAATCAGTGTCAAACATCAAACATAATCATGTTGTCTCTTTGTATTTCAGGATGGCGACCACCAGCCAGCGTTTCCTCACAATGGTCTCAAATTATCGGTAATTAAACTCACTCTTTTTCCACCGTGCACGCAAACGCACAATCAGAAGATGATTTATCGTAAACTAGCGCCGGACTGCCATGCTAATTAGGATGTGTCAGAAATAAACCTGGAGTATTAAAGCCACTTGAATATTAATGGAGGTGTTAAAGCAGAATCACATTTATTTCCTTCCTGGGTCAAGTACTGAAAAGAAAAAACATTGTTGGAAAGACCATTATTCAAATGAGAGTGCACAGGCCTTAATAAAAATCAGCCCTACCATTAACTTCTGTTTTAACACAGCCCAGTAATTTGCTTTCGAACATTTGTGGACATGATTGACTGAGCTGTTCCTGTCTATTGTGGTTCATGTAAATGAGGCCCCATCCATATTTCCCAAAAAGCCTGATTCAGGACCTTAAAAGGCTCCAAATAAAGATAAATTAGGGTTAGCATGTTGCCTTAATCTGAACTAATGCCGGCAAAAACCCGAATGAGTGGCCCAGAGTGGTTTCATCGCTCCCTGTTGGCAGCGTTCAGTGTCACGGGGCTGATGTGGAGCAAGGATTCACCTTTACCCCAGCGATAGTGGTGGTTTTCTGTTTTTTTTGTTTTTCTGAATGTCCTTGAATGAAAAAGAAAAAAGCATGCTATCGCTTTTTGGGCTCACGGGTCAGTTAAAATACATTTTTACATTCTTCTACTTTTTAATTCCACATCCCACAACCTGTCCGACCTTGGTTCTAAAAACATTCGGATCATCGGTTCACCTCGCCCGGGGTTAAGAAATGTGTTTTTCCTTTTGTAAGAGACGTCGGAAACCAAACTTAATAAAAAATTCTCATTATGATTTTTAAAAAGAAAACATCTATTCTGTACTTTCTTGTTCCAAATACTTAATTCAAGCCATAAAACTGATCGACCGCCACCTCAAATGAAAGGACCATGTTTTTAATGCATTATTCATTTGAAAGCAGGAGTTGGAGAATTTGCGAAGATGTTGACGTGAACTTTGATTCCGATGAGACGCGTGAATCAGCTCATCTTTCTCCGAGCAAATGTTCCAACATTATTTATTATGTGTCAAAGCATAAAACTAACAAAAGGTGGAATTACAAAGTTTTGTGCCTCAGCCACTACGAAGATAGATAGATAGATGGATAGATAGATGGATAGATAGATAGATAGATAGATAGATAGATGGATATATGACTAGCTTAGGTCAGCTATACAGTGAATAGCTGTATACAAAGATCGCTACCACAGTTGCTAAAGTGCAGACTCTGGGCTCCGATTGCACAAGATGGCGACGTTCATATCCTGAATATTGGATATTGATTATTTGAAAATAATTATTAAAGCTAAACCATCAATATCAAAGTATTTGGGATCAATATATGAAGCAATCCAAGTTTATAGTAAATAAATAGTGCGTTGTGATGCAATAAATGAGCTTTTTGATGTTTAAATCTATGGATTTTAAAAACTACAAAGACCGATGGGTTTGACAGGTCTGAGTTTGTGTTGGATACCTGATATGTTTAAAACATTACGCTGAAACGTATGAAAGAAATAACGTCTGCCTCAGCTGCACTTTGTGTGGCCAGACTCTTTGAAAGCAGTCCCACCCTGCAGAGATGATCAGAGGAGCAGGGAGCCATCTCCACACAACAGCCTCTCATCTCGCCTCTGAAGGCGGCTCACACTGAATGGACAGATTAAAAAACATTGCTGCCATGTTAGGTACAGACCAGCACTCACACTCCATAATTATTAGCCTGATGATTGCACACGAGTGTTTTTGGATGTTGCATCTGGCCCCGCTGATGATGGAAGTTGTTGTATGTTTCCAGCCGCATTTTCCCCCCCGGCTGTCAAAAATGGCATTCTGAGAAAGCTGTACTCCTCTCATCAAGAGTCATAATTTACTTGTCAAAGCAGGAGTCCTCTCAGCGGGCGGGAGGCCCCCTGCGGTTCTAATTGCGAGATGGTTGGCTTCTCCCTGAAATGCCTCCAGTCAAGACGGGCCCCGCTCGTCTGGCTTTGTGTGCTCTTCCTTTTCAAAGAAGCCATTTACACGGAAAATTGGAATATGAATTTGAGTTGCTTCACTATACTTTCACCATCAACTCCCTGTCATTCAGGAACTTTCAACACCGCGGTGCACTCTGGTCTCTAGTCTGACACAAGGTCTCCATCTTGTGGAGGAAGTGGGAAAGTCGGTCGTGTTTTGCTGTGGCTCCAGATCAGGGAACAGATTTCCTTTCTTTCTTTAATATTGTGATATTTTCCAACATTTTAATTTGTTTCTTTTATAATAATTACTGGTTCTTGATTAAAAATAATCTCGTTTATTTAGGGAACGGATTTTTATGAGTTTGTGGAATTTGGTGCAGTTACAAATAAAAATCTGGATCTAGTAAATTTAAATGTGGGGCCAGTTTTATTTATTTATGTTTAATGGAAAAACAGGTAGAAGTGACTCACTAAACTATTTGTGTACCTTTACATGCAGTACGTATTTGTAATGTGAAGTTCTTACACTGTGGGGTTTACACCTTCTGAGTCCTTCTGTAACAGCCGCAGGTTCGATTCCCACCCAAACCTTTTATTTTGTGACTTCCCCAAATTAAAAAAAAAACAGTAAAAGTATTTTGATCTTTTTTATTTATTAGAAGACATAGCAACTTGAATGTGTTAACATGATAAATTAATTAGGTTGTGTTGCAGTTCTACACCAAACACTGCCCCCTGCTGTTGGAAGCCACTATGCCCTCCATCTTCTCAAACAGCCCCTCAGTCTCAGGGTTTGTTCTCTTGCTGGTCAGCACGTGAAACCTGCCGCCACATTTCTCCACGAGCCCCGTCAGCTCCCCGCTCCTCAGGATGTGCTGCTCTGCGCTCACCCCTAAAGTTTCCCCCCACGTGAACACCACCAGGGTGCGCTGCCAGATCCCTTCCCCGAGTGAACCCATGTCCTCCTCCACAGCTCTCCTGTACTTCCTTGTGCAGGCCAGGAAGACGGGCATGAGCAGGAGGACCACCTGAGGTCCCGGGTGACACCAGGAGACGCCGTCCAGGAGGCTCTTCTTTAGGTTTGTTGGGTCCGGTCCGTCCCGCCACCTCAACCCCAGCGGCTCGGCCACCGCCAGGCGTCTCCCGGCTGTCTGACCACTCCAGGACCTGAAGGTGGAGCTGTCTGCTTTGGGCTCTTCTCCACCCAGGATGGTGACTCCGGCTGGGCAGCGAGACGACCAGGACTCCCCCAGCACCAGCACCCTCAGATGCAACCCAGGAGAGGCTGTGCTGATGTGACTCAATGACCTCTGACCCTGGATGACCTGTTTCCTTTCCAGGCCTCTTTCCTCTCCCATCTCTCCTGCTCTTCCTCTCATCCCTTCCTTTTCCTCACTCGTCTTTGTCTCTTCTAGTGTTTCATGGTGACAGTTATCGCTCTCTGCAGCTGACTGTGCTGATTTCGTGGTCTGATCCTCCCTTTCTTTTGTGCTCTCACCTTGAACGGCCGCTCTGACCTTTGCCCTTCGCTCGCCGACCTCTCGGCACACCACAAAGACGTTGTTTTCCGAGCTCTCCACTGCAGCCTCCGGATCTCGACCGCCCTCGAAGTTCCTCTCATGCAACTCCGCCTCTCGCGCCTCAAGCTCCACTTCCCACTTGCTCCCACTTTTTAAGCGCCGTCTTTAGATTCGTCTCTTTTCTGTGCAGCTCGTCTTTCAGCAGAGCCAAACCTCTGCCCATCTCGGACAGCTGCTGAGCAGCAGAGTCCACGTGCTCATTCTGCGTCTGCAGCTCGGACTTCCAGCTGATCAGCTCCCGCTCCTCCTTGTTTAGGTGGAGCTCTCTGTCCTTCAGCTCCTTCCCCTGGTCTCTAAGACGCTGTACGTTCTTCTGGAGATCTTGGCCGTGGCTGCTCAGCTCTTGCTGTTTGACTTCCAGAGCTCGGAGCAAACTTTCTATCTCCCGCTCCTTTCTCTCGATGGTCTGAGTTCTCAGTTTCACTCCCTGCTCGTATTGATCCTGCTCTTTTCGGTGCGTCTCAAGATTCACTTCCAGTTTTCGAAGCTCTTCCTCTTTCGCAGCCAATTTAAGTTGGCTCTTGCTCAACTCTTCCTCATTTCTCCTCGTGTCCTCTTCCCTTTCCTCGACCTCCCTTTCCCTTTTCAATAATTTCTTTTGCATCTCCTCTTCCTTCATTCTCCACTCACTTTCTCTCTCTATCATCTGTTTCTCAAAATGCTCTTTCACCTCCATCTCTGTCTGCAGCTTCTCACTTGCATCTGTTAACGCCCTGACCTCCAGATCTCTCTCTTTAAGAATGTTTTGGATGTCCTCGTATCCCCTCTGATGTTTCCTCACCTCTTCTTCCTTCTCCCTCCTCAGCTCCTCGTACTTAAATTTGAAATTGTCCGCCTCCTTTCTCATCTTCTCGCTTTGCTCCTCCAGACGAGCCACAGCCGCGTCCTTGTCCTTGGATATCGATTCTACACGCTCGTCTTTTCTTGCGATCTCCTTTTCATATTCCTGAATCATGCTCATCATCTCCTCCTCCATCTTGCCTGTGAGATTCTTCAGCTCTGACTTCGTTTGCTCGATCGTGAGCTTCAGCTGGACGAGCTCCTTCTCGTTGCCTTCATCCTTTCGCCTCAAACGCTCGAGCGCCTCCTCTTTCTCCTGCAGCTTCTCCATCACCTCCTCCACCTCCCTCTGTCTCTGTGCAAGAAGACTCTGTGTTTCTGTTAGCTCCTCTGTCTTCTTCTCGAGCGCCTCCTCTTTCTCCTGCAGCTTCTCCATCACCTCCTCCACCTCCCTCTGTCTCTGTGCAAGAAGACTCTGTGTTTCTGTTAGCTCCTCTGTCTTCTTCTCGAGCGCCTCCTCTTTCTCCTGCAGCCTCTCCATCACCTCCTCCACCTCCCTCTGTCTCTGTGCAAGAAGACTCTGTGTTTCTGTTAGCTCCTCTGTCTTCTTCTCGAGCGCCTCCTCTTTCTCCTGCAGCTTCTCCATCACCTCCTCCACCTCCCTGTGTCTCTGTGCAAGAAGACTCTGTGTTTCTGTTAGTTCCTCTGTCTTCTTCTCGAGCGCCTCCTCCTTCTCCTGCAGCTTCTCCATCACCTCCTCCACCTCCCTCTGTCTCTGTGCAAGAAGACTCTGTGTTTCTGTTAGCTCCTCTGTCTTCTTCTCGAGCGCCTCCTCCTTCTCCTGCAGCTTCTCCATCACCTCCTCCACCTCCCTCTGTCCTC